>NC_087376.1:16770010-17010010 GCF_031761385.1 Necator americanus
TTGCATGCTAGTTTTACTTAGCTAGATCTGCGGAAACAAATGCCTAGAAAACGGAAAAAGTAAGCGGACGTACAGATGGTATGAGTTCGATCAGTAGAACATTTTTTGAAACATTTCTTGTATTTCCAGAGATGGATGAGTCCTCGAATGGTTTCAATCTAACAACCTGTACTACCTTCAGCAAGAGTACTCATAGAATCTACCCACCCGTCGCTATTCTGTAAGTGGCGGAACTATACGCCTCGAATGGTTTCAATCTAACAATTCAGAACAGGACAATAAACACTTCCAGTCACATTTCCAAACGGTATTTCACTGTTTTACTCTTTGAACAACTCCGTTTTATCAAAGTTCTAAAGAACATCTATCACCCGGAGACTTATTTAATCGGCGAGCGGGTGTTACGGCCTAACGCCGCCATCCGCAGCTTCGCCAAGGTTTGTCTTCAAACATATTCGAGCCCAGTCTGTACTACCTTCAGCAAGAGTCCTCATAGAACCTACCCATCCGTCGCTATTCTATAAGCGGCGGAACTCTACGCCTCGAATGAACTGTCTGTCAACGCCAAGTGTCCTCAGATCTTCCTTCACAAGCTCCAGAGATTTCTTTTACCACCAAGAGGACCTTACACGACCAGTATGAGTCTAGTAGCATCCTCAGGGCAACTTACGAAAATCAGACAATCTTCTCATAATGTGATCAAAGAAGCGAGGACGGTTTTCCGTAACAACATCAGAAGGCCAGGCAAGATGTTGATGTTTTCCACGTGTCATCCTATCTCTGTTCTATATCCACTTCTAAATAAAGTTCCTCGTTATGGCTCCCAATCGGTCAAAAGTATCCTAGCATTCGTCTAAACAGCTTACTATCGATGCACTCAGACTTTTCCATCGCCGTCAACGGCGCTGTGGCAGGTCTCCTATCCGTACATTATGAAAGGACGAATTGTGGATAGCAAGACTAGTAGCTTGACTTCGTTGACCTTGACCACAGGCACTTGGTCAATGAGTTGAATGTCGAATTAGCTTTGGCGCATTTCTGGTGATTATCTCTTTCGTAGCTTCCATCGTTTTTCCCCATATAGCCCAAATAACAAGGGTCATCCACGAGTTCGATAGTTTTTCCGTCCACACTGCTTTTCGTTGAAGGTCTCGAGGGAACTCACTTCTGCTTGCATTTATCAGAGCCGATTCGCAGTCCGTGGGCCGCAGGTAATTTCGATACAAAGTTAACGACATGTTGTAACTTTGCGCTCCTAGAGGCGAATATTACCACACCGTCGGCGAACTCGAGATCCACCAAAGGATGTGCCAACGGTGCTAAAATGATAATCGGCGGGACATTGCTTAACTAATCTTCGCGTTATCTCACAACGGCAAAGTGAAAAGAAGGGTCTCGCCAATGCCCTTGTCTTACTCCAGTTTCTGCTTCGAACGGTGTAGTACATCCAGCTGGTGTTCGGACCGCAGTATTATTCTTCTATTCATGCCGTTTATTAGGCGTGTGAATTTTCGTGGAACTACATCAGTACAAAGCACGTTGAGAAGACATCCTCGATGTGGGGAGTCGAAAGCGGCTTCGATTTCCAAGAAGAGTACCGTAGAGCTTACCGCTTTTGCCGGATACCGCTGCCACACTTCAATCACTCTCCTCACAATGATTTACATGACTTAATCGGTGGGCTGATGTCATCGCCTGACGCGTTTACCCGCATCTTCGCCGAGGTGGGTCGTCCTTGAACATAGCTCTGCCCAACCTTCTCGATCTTCTGCAAGAGCTTGCACGGAATCAATCCATTCGCAGCTATCCCATATCCTGCGAAATTTCGCGTCTCGCTTGAACTGCCTATCCACGCGGAGAATCCTCAACTCCTCTTTCACCACCTCAGTCCAGAACTTGTTTTCGATCACGTGTCTTGTGAACCTGCCACTTGTACCGTCCAAGAATGCGGCAGGTAACGCTCTGCCCACTCATTCAGTCGATCACATTGCTCGCATCTGTCCTGTTTATCTGGATTCATATAATAAATATACCCCACTGAACCACTGTCTCGCTCTGTTCAATTAGGGTATTGACATATTCGAGTTAAAGGCAGCATACCACGAAACTGTGGTGGTACGGATTTCAGGTAGAGTATTCGTATACGGGATCGTAGATTAAGGAGAGGGGTGTGATTCCGTCCATTTCCCCTTAATTCCCGTAAAAAAACGGCCCGGAAGATGCGGCGCGTGCACAAGGCTGGCGCGCCCCAATCGAGCTTCTTGTAAAAAATAGCGCGCAGGAACGCCGAAAACCGTATCTTCCGGGCCGTTTTTTACGCCAATTAGGAAGAAATGGACGGGATCGCCCTTCTCTCCATAATCTACGATCCTGTATACAAATAATCCACCTGAAACCCCTACCACTTCAGATTCGTGGGGTGATGCCTTTAATCGGTGGGCTGACGTCATCGTCTGACGCGATTACCCGCATCTTCGCCGAGGTGCGCCGTCCTTGAACACAGCTCTGCGCACCCTACTCGATCTTTAGCAAGAGCATGAACAGGATCAATCCAATCGTCGCTATTCTATATCCTGCGAACTCTTACGTCTCGCCTGAGGTGCCGTTCCATGCCGAGTGTCCTCAGGTACTCTTTCACCACCTCAATCCAGAACTTCAACTGGTTTTCAACCACGTGGCCTCTTCCAGCGTGAACCTGACAAACTCCTCAGAACTCGTTACAAAGGGATCTTCTAGCTTCCTTAATATATGACAAAAGAAGCGAAGACGATTTTCTGTAGCCATTTTTGATGGTAGTGCAAGATGTTCATATCTTCCAAGTGTCATCCGCAGGTAAACTACATCAATTTCCGTGCAAAGATCTTCACTGTGGCATACCCTAGGCCAAAAGTAGCCAAGCAACCTTCTAAGCAGCTTCCTTTTCATGCGATCAAGCTTCTCCATCACCGTAGATGGTGCTGCCCAAGTCTCAGATCCGTACATCATGATGGGGTGAATTGCGGATAGATACACTTGCAGCTTGACTTTTTTGTTGGTGATGGGGGTCGACACAGGCATTTCGTTAAGGAGTTAAATGTAGATGCGGCCTTAGCGCATCTTTGTTGAATATTCTTGCTCGTAGCTGCCATTGTTCTTCAGCCTACAGCCCAGGTTACAGAACTCATCGACGAGTACTATTGGTTGTCCGTCTACCCTGATTCCCGTTCGAGGCCTCGAAGAGATCCACATCTGTTTGCACTTATCAGGGCGTAAACGCAGTTCATAGGCTGCATCCAGCTTCGATTCAAGGTTGACAACATGTTGAAGTTTCGTACTTACCACCTTAAACAGTGTTGTACATCCGACTGGTGTTCTAAATGCAGCAGTTATTCGTTGATTCATGTCATCAAGCAAGCGAGCGAACTATAATGGTACTCCATTGGCAAGGCTGCTAGCGGAATATTAAGTTCGCGGATATCCCTAAACGCATTTTCCCATCAAAATTCTGGAAAAACGGTGAGGCCCTGGAAATCTTGCGATGTGCATCTGATAGAGAAAATCCTCGGCTACAAAACACTGGAAAGCGACCTGCAGAGCATTAATTTGGTCTGGATTATGAGACTGTTCGAGATCACTTTTCGACGGGCGAGCAAAAATCGGGATTTTGGCAAGTTTTCCAATCCCAGGAAAATGGGGCGGTGTTTTAAAAAAATCATTCGTATATTCGGATAGAGAAACTAAGTAGACCCTCATATGCGGAATTTCCTGGTTCTCTCAAACTTTAAATAGGAAAAATCTACAAAAAGTAGAAAAATTTTGAATCTTTTCCCATCTTAATTCCAAAAAAAAAGTAGGTCGCAAAAAAAGCAGTCTGACTGTTTTGTACGGCGAACCTACTTCTATGAAAACGAACTTAAAGTACTTTATTAAGTGTGGATATATCAATTTATTTGCGATCTTCCAGACCTAACAATGTGCACAGAATCTGAGCTGTTTTGGCCATTAAAGTCCGTTAAATCAACTTTTAAACTGCTGGAAACTACGTTAAATTAAAGTCATCTTTTAGTAGCACGTTCAAGTTTCTATCTCTTCCGCAAAAATCTGGCTCAGTGGGGTGTCGATCACGCGTTCTCCCATTATTACACTGTCCACACGTTGTAGATTTTAAAACCAAAATGTTGAGCCTTCCATGTTACTGTCTACCGCCTGAAACTTAACATATTTTGTAGTTTATATAATTATTTAATGTTAATTTTGTGATATATGTAATTATTTAATACTAAATAATATTTTGTCCCGGTTATCACGCCATCCTCCATCCACAAGTGCCCACCGCACACCTAATTGCGATCCCTTCCCTCCCGACTCCCTCCCGTTTTTTTTACGACCCCCGATGGAAAGATCAAACCACACGCTTGACCCTGTCGCTTAATCCATGCCGGAAAGGGTGATTGCCTGATATCAGAAGTTTGGTATCGTATCACGTGCAGATCTTGTGGTGACGGTGCAGGTCTTCTGGTGATTACATAGGCGAAGTGGGACGTCCACTATGTATTCGGGTAAAGGAGAATTTATGTGGGCTCGCAAAATCTAGGTTCTCTACTCCACTTGGAGTGCACAGTAAAATCTGTCATAAAAATCCCGAAATAGAGGTAGAAGTTACGATACTACACTTCGAGTCCGAGATCACAGCACGCAAATCAGTAGACACATTTTGGATAACTGATGAAATTCCAGAAATGAACACAACTGCGATCACAAACGAAGAAGCTCTTTTCAAGATCAGTGCAGGTTTTCTACATGACGGCCCATCAGGTCCCTTATAAAAACAGTTGTGACTTATAGTTGCAGTACGTGAGTCTGTTTCCAGATTTAACAAATGAGGTAACCACTAGCCGATGTTTTGTTCGTTGAGTTTGCCTGTAGCTTGAATGCTTTCTGTAGGGTGATGAGGGGCTTGAGAGAATATATCACTGATGAGTTTCATTTTCAGGGCTCTCCAAATGCGATAACACCGAAACATAGCTGTTGATAAAGGTCAATACCAATCTTAGCTACACCTCTAGCAAATCAATAAAAAAGACTGTTTTCTATTTGTGAGCTATAAGGAGAACAATCGATATTAACACCTTGAATACCATATGCGACTTTTTGGTGCGGAGTTGCGGTTAGTATTGAATCAATGACTTTTTGTAAGACTATATGCTATATTATACTACATAGATGACAATGCAACTTCTCTCTGCAATCGTCAAATAGTTGATAACATTGTTGTTCTTGACCATATTCTGCTTAGAAACAACTATTAAAAAGCTTATTTTCGAGAACGAAAATGGAAATGTCTTCACATACCACTCTTTCCAAAGCTTTACTCTGAGAATAAATAAAAAAGTAAGTGAAAAGAAAAGAAATCTCGTGCCCTTTTTCCACGAATAGGAATACGAAGGTCTCGCTTTTCGCGTGTACAAACGCATAATTTTCACTGCTAAAATTATTCATCTTTTCATATGTAGTAGTCTATCCCCAATTCTTCAGGTGAAGGTTATTTTAATCAGAAAATAGGTGCGAGGTAAGGTATCATTGCATGCAGATTCTGGTTTTTGCCACTAACAAAAAGCTTCTAATCAACTTAGATTTCTAAGATCTCGTGAAATCCCTCCCTTGGTTGTCGAGGAATCGCCAGCGCCCATGCACATTATTCTCTAGACTCTTATTCTGAGGTGAAATTTGACTAAAATACTGAAAACGCAATCGTACAATTAAACACCAATAAATGAAAGCGGGAGCGTTAATTTTTGAGCATACCAACGACTGCATTTTAGCGAATCACTTTCAACAAAATGAACAGCTCCTCACAAAACGAGAGCAGAGAATCAACTGCTGTTAGAGCAATAAGAACATTTGCTAACCTACTGGTAACATTTGAAGACAGCGTCTGTGGAATTTTTTTCACACTCTGGGAGGGCACATAAGTAATTTTATAGAACCTATTTTCACAAATATGAACTGATGTCTTTCAGCACTTGATATCCCAAATCCTTAGATTTGTGGAGGAAGCTGCACATTTTCACCGTGACACCTGCCAATTACGCTCAGATCCCTAATTAATGACGGAGAGGACACAACCTCGAGAATTCCTTCAGACGCTGCATCTAGGTTCCTCACAGGACCCACTATAGCGGGATCAAAACGACCTCAAGCTCGGTGCACTTGATTAAACGGTGGAGCGTAACGGTTAGGTCTAAGGGAGACCCTTGGTAGCACCATTCATCACCGCGCTTCGCAATGGTTCCGCCTAGATCCCGACCGCTGTGCTCCACTGAGGCGCTTCTAGCGCAGCCGCTTACTCAATTGCACCAAGCTTTATGTCGTTTTGACCTAACTACATCGAGAGTCACGTCCTTTGATAGCAAATCCTGTGCAGGTAGAAGGATTACAAAAACAACTTAAACGGAGAACAGCGTTACCAGCTGCGAAGGCGAGTACGACCGTTTCTTGCGCTTCCGCTAATGAAGGAGCGGTTTGAAACCATGATTTTGCTAGTTATACATGTTTTTAAGAATTAAAGAGGGAATCCAAAAACAAAGGATGGCTTTTCCAGTCCAGTTCAATTAGGAAAAACAAGTATAAGTAGTACGATACGGCTACGGACATGAAATCCGCAATGAATTGAGTAAGAGAACAACGGGAATATCAAGACAATTAAGTGTATGATGTCGACTCGCCCACAGACGTCATCTTCCCTAAGAGATCCAAAGGAAGAGTTACCAGCAGTTCTGCCACAAGAATTTCACTGCTGATTTTGGAGGTATACTATTGTGCTATCACTACAAAATGGTGTAGTTGAGAAAATAATAACAGAATGTGAATAATAAGAATAAAAAACAATGTGGCTGTCGTTCATTTACAAATATTCCGACAACGTAAAGAAAAACAATGGTTCGACGAAAGAGTTGAACACTCGACCAATTATGCGCTAAGGTAGTACTTCGAATTCTTCTATTATTTATCTCTGTAATGCAAACCAAATTGCTGTAGCATCGCCCACGTTCAGTATCTGCCTTGTCATCTCATCCTACACTAATGTCCTGGTTCCCTTGTTAAATGTGGAGAACAGTGCTACCTGCGATCAAGTGACTGGGAAGAGCAAGAGAGACGGTTTGGAGTTGCCTTCAACAAATAAGCTCCATTTGTCCACTCTGGGAGGACAAACGTTCTCCCTCAAATCCGTGGGACTAGAAGCTTGCAACCTACCCATGGGTTTTAAAACTTACGCATGCCACAGTAATAGAAAAGAGCCCCCTGATTCCGGAAAGATTGGTAAGGTAGCGCCAGGAAAGACGGGGTTGCAGTAGTCATAAAGGCTACCGAAACGGAAAAGGACTAGGATGAATACCTATAACGCACGCACGCTTGCATCGGAAGCGGCCATCGAAGATTTGATGATTCAAGCCAGGAAGATTGAGTACGACGTCATAGGACTGACCTAGACGAGACCACACCACCCACTGAACATCGTAAACGAGACTGGAGAAGAATTGTTCATAGGAAAATGCCAAAGTAGAGGAGTTGGTGTCCTCGTCAACACGAGTATGGCAAAGAACATCGACTCATTCGAACAAATACTTACGACCCGAATCGGACGTCTACAGATGAGAAGATGTGGTTCAATGCCAGCTTTGACTATCTTGGTCGCTTACGTTCCAACATCAAGCTAAGAAGGAGAGAAGTTTTCTATATTGACCTGGTGAAGTTCTACAAAGATCATACCTTCTACAGTTGTTGATTTCAACGCCAAAATTGGCCCAAGAACGCTTGAGGAACTTCACATCGGGACTCGCGACCTACAATGGAATGAACAGGGCAAAAGCCTCTCCGAGTACATGATGACTAAGACCATCCACGGGAAACTCGCAATTCCAGAACTCCTCCCTATGCTGGACGTGGGAGTCACCCGGTGGAGGATACCGTACGATTTTACCTGGCGGATGCCCCTGTTGTGCCAAAGTTGTATACCAAATGCCAAATTTCTATACCTGGGATCAGACCATCGCCTCCTCCGAGGAAGATTTTCCTTCAGAAGGAGGGAAATTTCGAATTTCAGAGAGCGAAATCCCAGAACTATCACTAACTAGGATCTCTTCGCTACGATAGCCAGTTTTTGGAAAGATTCCACAATGGACAACATCGACGACGAATGCGACCGGCTCGTTGAACACCTTCATGACTGCACGAGGAAGGTTGAGAGTTTTAAAACCATCAGGAGACGGCTGCTTCTCGAAACTCTTGAGCTGATACACCAGCGTAAAGCAGCACGAGCCGCAGATAACCAAGAACTCACGTTCGAGCTCGCAAGATCTTTCAGAGAGGCAATAAAGGAAGACCTTAAAGAAAAAGAGCAGAAATGCTGACTGAAGCCGCAGAGGCGGGAAAAAAACATTCGCTATGCCCATCGAGACTTCGCCAGTCGCAAGACAAGGATGACTGCTCTCCGGAACCCGAAGGAAACAACCATTACATCGAGAAGGGGAATGGAGAAAATCATCTACGAATTCTACTCTGATCTCTTCGACAGCGATGTCCACTTGCCTCTTCAGCATCTGAGGAAGGACACACATGTCATTCCAGAGAAACTCCCGTCTGAAGTACGGCATGCTATCATGTCGCTAAGAAATCGTATGGCATCCGACAAAATGAGATAGAAACACCTGAAGAACCTTTCGCCAGTACTCATATACACCCTGGCAAAGCTCTTTACACGTTACCTGTTGGAATGCAATGTTCCTAAACAGTGGAAGACCAGCAAGATCATGTTGTTGTATAAAAAGACACATGACATCGGCAACTATCGCCCAATCTGCTCCCTTTCCGTCACCTACAAGCTCTTTAC
The DNA here is from genome assembly GCF_031761385.1 of Necator americanus. Classification (NCBI taxonomy): domain Eukaryota; kingdom Metazoa; phylum Nematoda; class Chromadorea; order Rhabditida; family Ancylostomatidae; genus Necator; species Necator americanus. Next base: position 16,778,880 of record NC_087376.1, read on the forward strand.
AAGAGTTGATCTTTAATAGGATTGAAAAAGTCTTGAAAGAAAGACAGCCGTGCGAGCAAGCAAGGTTTCCTTCGACTCAGTTGAGACGGAAGTGGTCGTGGAAGCCTTGGACAACCAAGGCGTCTCTACTCAGTACATAAAGGTACTTTGAGAGTTCTACAGTAACTTCACGACAATAATCTCGCCATTCTACAAGAATATCATCGCTGACGTGAAGAGGGGGTGCGACAAGGTGATACAATCTCACCCAAAATATTCACAGCCACCCTAAAGAAAGCAAAGCGAAAGCTGGAATGAGACATGGGAGTGATGGTGGATGGTCGGCAGCCACAGCATTTGCGCTTTGTTGATGACATTATTCTGATAACAGCTAGCATCAGTCAAGCGAAACGAATGCTGACCGAATTCGACAAAACATGTAGATACATCGGTCATCAGTTGAATCTGCAAAGACGATGTTCATGCGTAACGGATGAGTCCCCATTCACACTCAACGGAACGAATATATCCGCATACACTAGCTACGTTTATCTGGGTGGGAAAATGAACATGATGAACGACGTGACCCCCGAGCTGACAGAAGGAGACGAACGGTATGGAGAGCGTATAAGAGCATCGAGAATGTAGTGAAGAAGACCAAGAACACCCGCTTCGTGCTCACCTCTTCAACACCACAGCACTTCCTGCTTTGACCTATGCTTCAGAAAAGTGGGCACTCCGCAAGCAGGAAGAAAACGCAGTGAGCGTCACTGAATAAGGAATTGAGAGTGATGCTAGAAGTATCGCCCTTCACAGTGAGGGACGAGATTCGAAGTTCTTTCCTACGACAGCAACGACAGCTCAAGTGGCAGGGGTCAACCCTTTTAACACCTGAAGAGCAGCGCAAGTGGAAAGCGAGGACTCTAAATCTTCAGCCCAGCTACGTTCTGACGAGGAACATTCCACAAATGGATATCCGAAATTCCAGAGCTGTTAGGGACATTGCTTTCGACTCTGACTACCATCCAGTTCTCAGCTATATAAGAAACAGTCCCACAAAAAGAACAGAGGAGTACTTCCTCAACCGGAAATCGACATGGCAAGAAAGATCATCCCTTCAATATGGATGGACGAAAGGATATCTGACTCGTGGAGATATGCTGTCATAATTCCCTTCCACAAGAAGTTATCCGTCACGGATTCTAGAAATTATTGAGGAACCTTTTCTTCTCTGCTGCGTGCTATGTACAAGGTTTTGGCGCGAACCATCCTGGACCGACTTATTGAGCATCGCGAAGAAACGAAGCGCGACGAGCAAGCTGGCTTCCATTCTGGCCGATCTACGATTGACCAGGTGTTCATCGTTAGGAGAGTGATCGAAATCTGGCAGCGGTATTCAAAGCCAATGCAATTAGCGTTTCTGTACTTTGAACTTTCGACTCTCCTCATCGAGGCCGTCTTTTCAACGCGCTCTGCGCCAATGGACTACCAGGATAGTTCGTTCGCTTGCTTGATGACATGAATCAACGAACAACTGCTGCATTTCGAGCACAAGCCGGATGCACAACACTATTTGAGGTGGTAACTGGAGTAAGACAAGGAGTAGCAGGACTCTTCCTGTTCAACTTCGCTATCGGTGACATCGTACAAAGAACAGTCGATCAGATGATGTGCTGACGACACCGTCTTATCACCATCAGGTTACCTCTTGACTGATCTCGAGCACGCCTACGATGTTGTTATGTTGGAGGAACACTAGGAAAAAAAGACATGTTTTCAACCCTGTATCGAAACTCTCTGCAGCCTATGGACTACGTCTACATTCTGATAAATGTAAGCAGATGTGGACCTCTTCGAGACTTTGAACGGGAATCAGGATGGACGGAAAACCAACTGAACATGTTGATGTGTCCTGGGCTGTATGCTCAAGAAGAACGGCAGCTACAAGAAAGATATTAAGCAAAGATGCGCCAAGGCCACTTCTGCATTCAACTCCTTAACGGAATGCTTGTGATCATCACCAACGAAGTCAAGCTGCGAGTCTACCTCCGCAATTCGCCCCATCATGGTGTACAGATCGGAGATTTGAGCAGAACCATCTACAGTGATGGAGAGGCGATCTCACCCAAATCTACTCAAACGGCCGCGCGGGCGGTCGCATCGCGGCGCGCCGGCCCGCTGCCACTTCTGCCAACTCGCAGGCCCTTCGCAAGCGTGAAAGCCTTTAATGTTAAAAGGCACTCGTAGCTATTCGACCTGAGGTAAATAGATGAGTGATAACTTTAACCTTCGTTAAGCCTGCTTCATTGCCTATTTTAACTTTAAGTGTCTGCTAACTAAAGTAAGTTATTTCTATATATGTATTCTGTATTGTGACTCCTTTCCCACTTGAATAGTCTTTATTTCTTGACATATGCCGGCATGGAGTTGTTTTTGGCAGGAACGTTAATGATTCGTGGCTTCTACAACTCACGGCTGGCGCAATCCTGTCTGTTAATGCATTCTTTATGTAGTTGAAAATTTGGTTTCTTCTACGAGTTATTGCCATATGCCCACACATTTTCACTGATCTACTCTTTAGAGATTGCATTCCACTTTAGCCTCCTTCTTCGTTGCTGAAATCATTCCATTTCACCCCTGAGTTTCCCGGCATTACTTTTCAAATAATTGCTTTTCAATTAGTGAATTGCCGAAGGCACGGTTTTTGGAAAGCTGTTTTACTGGGATAATGATCTGCAATCGTTCGAAGTAAGGATTTCGTGAAGCTCATAGTGATTTTTGTCTCTTACAAAGCTTTGCTAACGTCCATCTACGTCCACATTTCTTTTCACTCCATCTGCTTTGGCTTATACTTTATTTTTGGTATTATAAGAGTGTCAACTTGTTAAATGCATGGTTATCGTTATTGAAAGTCCCTTTGTTCTGGGGGTCGTATAATTCAAAGTCGTACCTTCGGCAATTCAGTAATTAAAAACAATTATTTGAAAAATGGAGCGTGTGATGGGACAAAGAAAAGACGAAGTATTCAATTTTGAAACAATACAATTGTTCCGATCTCGGAACACGACAATTGGTAATCTGTAGTGTTTGTTGCCATACTATCCCCTTCTTGCCGACCATATGGCAAGGAGGCAGCGCGCTTGTATGTTATAACGTTCCTTTTGTACTAGCCGGAGCAGGCCTTTAATCCTCAATTTCAATTTCACTGCTTCTATTTGATAAACACTACCACTGAACCACCGCTTTCTTTCTTGGGTATAAAATCCTAAATTATCGTGAGCCATCACAACTCACGTGCACAACAATTTATCATACGAGATAATAAGGATTGTGATGCTATTCACTGGAAGTTTCCCCACATTAGATCTGGAAGCCGAGTACAAACAAATTAAATCGAAATGGAAATCGAAAAAAAACATACAGAACGATGGTTGGAACAGATAAACGAAAAGAAATGGATAGAAACAGAATGTGGTGAAGAGAGCTAACTAATTTGTTTCTAAATAACAAATCGCGTAAATCAAAGAGATTTCTAAAGCGCTTTAGATGCATGTTTTATAGCACCCACTTTTGTCGGAGTCATTTATAGGCATCAGCCCACGAATCTGGGGTGGTATGGGTTTCAACTGGGTTATTCCTCTACGTAGAGAGGGTTCCGTCTCTTTCCCCCTAATTGCCGTAAAAACGGCCCGGAAGATGCGGCGCGTGCGCAAGGCTGGCGCGCCCCAATAGAACTCGTTGTAGAAAATAGCGCCCGGAACGCTCGAAGCCGCATCTTCCGGGCCGTTTTTACGGCGACTAGGAAGAAATGAGCAGGATCCCACCCGTTTCTGCAATCTACGATTCCGCATAGTCTTTGACCATCGGAAATCCATATCCAGATTCGTAAGGTGATGCCTTTAATATAAAAGAAAAATGTCAAGTTTGATGCCAATGTCTCTCAAAGAAAACATTGCTTGTCTGTATGAAGACAACTCGGAAAGTTTGTTTCACAGTGCCAGTGCTCATCTACACAATAACACCAAAAAATTGAATTGAAAAATTTAACTCAATATTTGCACTAAACTATCGTTATTCATAGAATAATTCATAATTTTAGGATTAAAAGGAAATTAGTATTGTTAGTCAAGAGTTGCCAGAACAAAAAAGCCATTTTTTGGCAGCTGTGTAACTATTCATTCGATAATAAAGGATAAAGGATAAAGTTTCTGGCGTTAATCAATCCGCTTGGGATGCACCCCCACGTTCACTTCAATTCAGAATCGTTTGAGGTTTACGAACGTGTAACTGGCCTATACAATGACTTGCGGTGGTCATCTCTTCATGATTGTCGTAAGAAATTGTGTGGATGACGACGTTTTTTAAGACGACTTCAGTTGCAACGCACCACTTTTTTTGCACACGACCATTCGAAGATCAGTTATATCTTCTCACCAGCTTATTCAAGTAAAACCAATGAATAGGCAGCTAAGGGGACCCGAACCCGACCCGACGTGTGCATAGAGGAGCGTTCTAGCGTACTTCGTAATAGCCAAAGTGGTTCCCACGCCACTTCTTACGACGACCAGAGAGAGATGAACCAATCTTGATCCCGCAATATAGAACCCCATCTCTAGCTTTTCCCGCGGATTCCTTTACCACGTTAGGTTCGTGGTATGCTGCCTTTAAATGAGCAAGAATGAAGACGAATAAACCACATATATATGTATATATATATACATATATATATATATATATATATATATATATATATATATATATGATGCATGAGCAGAACAACATTTCGACGTCGTGCGACTCATCTGACCCTATTTTACTGTTTTCTAATCTGTTGAAAGAGAAGAGGACTAAGGGCTCGGCTTCGACTCATTTCATTCCATAAACTATTTTCCTTACACACGGACTAAGCCCGTTATCATTTGTCATTTTATTATTATTTATTCATTATTTGCAAACAGTACATAACATGTAGGGACACAGCGATCACATGCATTAACGCATTGGCGGGAACAATGTTCGTTTTCCACGGAAGCGTTCCGGATTGGATTTCCGAACTTCTCAACGTTTTCCATGTCTATTTGGTATTTTCTCACGATTTTCTCGTTCGCAGCTCACAGGAATTTTGTAATAGCACCTAATACCGCCTCGAAAAAAAAAGAAAAAAAAACAAAAAAAAAATCCACTTGATTAAGATGGAAGCTTCCAGCATAGCATTGGAAAATACTGCATTCCCATTCATTTCTTACGAATATGGGTTAGATTACAACTTCACCCCCGGAAGCTTTCATCCTTAAATAACATCACCTTCCAACGTGAAGAGAACCGTTTTGAAGTGTATATATCATGATATACAATAACGGACTTGTTCTGTCACGTGTGTGTGCGTGTGTCAGTCACGAAATTCGAAAAGGGGGTGCGAGGGGTCCACCGGCGTCGAGTTGGTGCGCCGACGCAAAATGGCTATAAAACGGGGCTAAACGGGTCCCACGGCGTCGCATCGGTGCGCAATAACTTCGAATGGATGTCGCCAAAGATAAATTAGACGTTGCATTACACCTCTATAAATCCTCCACGTATCTATTTCCCTGCACGTTTGCCTCAACTTGGTAGCATGCGTTCTTCAGAAAGTGGAAACACCCACACAAACGGCCGCTTAAATTTGTACCCAACAATTTACATGATCTGATGTGGAACTTATATTTATCAGTATGATGTTGTTTACGTCAATTTATGTTAAAACATCAATCTGTGATAACTGTTGGAGGAAATCAGAAGGAACATCCCTACTTCAAGTAATGCTTTCAAATTGTATCTATATTATTTTGGTATCGAAGGAGTGTTTGAAGCTGATGGTCGAATATTCTCCAAATGTAGAATTGACGCGTTTAGAAGGGAAACTGTATTCTTTCGTCTTATATTATAATTAAAAAGAGAGAAGGAAAGCACTGTCTAACCCATTGACGACAGCGCACATTTTCGCGTGTCTCGCACGTGGGATAGGCACGTTTTAGGACACCGTGCAACCGCGGCTCAACGTTGAGCAGCGGTGTCCCACGGTTGCCACTTTTTTTTCCTATGTACAAGGTTTTGCGCTTTTTCATAACTTATCTTGTATTTGTTGTTAATCGCGTTGTTCTAAGACTTTTTTATTCCCACTCATTCTACTCCCATGTAGTTTATTGAGTTTTAGCAGCAAAAAATGCGCGAATCTGAGTTAGACGACTTGGAGAGTAGTTTTAAAAGACTATTCGATGAATCTGATGAAGAAACTACAGTAGATGGTTCTATCTTCAATGATGCGTTAATGCTGCTTGCAGATAAGGAATCTGATTCGAGAAATAATGAGAAATTTTCAGATACAAAGGTAATAGATGTTAGATAGTGAGAGCGAACAGACGAATTGTTAAGCGGCGAAGAAACTCATGATGACTGGAAATTTTCTCAACAATTTGGTCCACATGGTCAGTCGCGTACCTGTCACAAACCAATCGATTTTTACTGGCTATATTTGTACAAGTAAATGTTGTCAGTAATTGTCGAAGAAACGGGTAAGCAGAGCAAGGAAAAGATCCTAAATTTAATGACACATATGCCACTGAGATCAAAAACTTCATTGATTATATTATTTGTAGTGAATGAAAAAGCAAATTTTGCAATGGATGTTTCTACAGAATGCACAAAAAGTGTGATTTGCAATTAACGCTTGAACTTGTTTCTTGTTTTCAAAAAATAGGAACCTTTTTCCATGCCCATTTTGTGTGTGATATTATTCGAAGATGATAAACTAATTAAGTACAAAAAAAGTTTTAAAAAAGCTGGGAAGTCACGGAAAATAACCGTTGGAAACCGTGCGGCTCAATGTTGGGCCGCACTGACCCACGCGACAAAAAAAAAGCGCGGCTCACTGTCGAGCCGCGCTGTCGTCGAAGGGCTAAAAAAACACAAATCTAATTTTACAGAAAATGTCATTACTATTAACTTTCATTGATCAGCGAAGGGGAGTGAAGCTAAAACCACCGAAATTCTGAAGTCCGGCTTTAACCGGACATTCAGATTGGTATATATACGGTATATTTATACAAGCTCCTAGTGGAGTTTACAGAGTACTGCGTGATGAGTAATCACGAGAAGCACTTACATATACATTACTATTTAAAATATTACAAAATTCAGTCCGTTGATTAACTACGGTATAGCATAGAAAAGGAAGGAATTTATTATTCAAGTATTTACCGAAAAAGACCAAAATGTGTTTCAAGTTGCAGAAATTCTATTACCTACTGTTTACCTATTACTTCCTTATCTAACTATAAGTGATTCTATTACCAAATTCAAGAGCAAATATCGTCTTAAATAACTCGGTTTTTCAAAAACCTAACAATACGGCGAACGGTACATAACAAAATCGCTGTCTTTTTGCACCTGAGAAACCACGCTTGTTCTAAATAGCTTGCTTAAATGAAAACCTATTAGTAGAGTGAAAGGTATATATTCGCTCTAGAACTCTTCACTCTATACGCCAACTCGCTCGGCCTGTAAAAATGCGCTTTTCAAGGAAGAAGAGGGAGAGGCATGGATTCGTTAGCGTGCTACACCCCAACACTCTCCCATCATGTCTCTGACTGTTTAGCAGGAGAACCCAAAACTGGGGTTGCCCCACCCTTCATCTTCACTACCAAAAAAAAAATTCGAAATTCAGATAGAGCGTGGACTGAGGTTTTTTTTTATATGCAACACTTACAAGTTAATTTCGAATAGACAGAAAAAAAGCGGAAACAAATCCCGACGTCTCCTCATTCAGGTCCACTTATTTCACCTCAGTCGATAATTCTGTAGTAAATTTCCTCCATTTCCTACATCTGTATACTGTTCGTTTATTTTTTCACCTTCTCTCCCTCCAGGATTCTGGAGTCAGAACTGAAAACACTCTAGTTTTCATACCCAACTTCGGAGTCCAGTTTCCCAGCGGAAACGAAACTATGACGGATGTGTTGTGTACAGTTCAAGCCTTTACGTTCTGTTTGTTGTATTTAAAGACACCCTTCAGTGTGCGGCGATTTATCCTCTGAACGGAAATATGAACTGTTTATTTGCGCGAATTTTTGCAAGCAGTGGAAAACACGCTCTAAGCGCACATCCTCGCTACGTTGCTAGATAATTCTTTTGGAACATTGCTTCCTTATTTGGCACTATTGCACTGAATTTCCCAACACCTCCATTTTTATATCTCTTTTGTTCCTTCTCGTTCTGATAAGTTGGCAACTTAGGTGAAGGGGGTCACTTGAAGGGAGCAAAGGCTTCGGCTATAGCAAATGTAGATCTCAGATACGTTGACTTTTTTGATTTATTCGAGGGTATCTTTATTATTATTTGTTGACGGTTTCCATGCAACTGCATCTGAGTTTTCCTCAACCTTTGCCGTTTGCAAAGTAGTTGTGACCCGCGAAGTTTTAGCGAGATTACTGTGGACATTTTGGAAAATCAGAAGTTTATAGATGAACAATGGTGATTTAACGGAACGTATACCCATCAAGGGTCAATTCAATGTCTAGTTTTGCAAACTGAACTCAGGCTCTAGTAATAGGAACCAAACAACATGGACAAAATGGTCAAACAGCACATCGGCTGGCGGCCTGCTGCTGACAATATTAGCTGGGCTCTAAGCGGTGCATTTTCGGTGCTTTTAAATGAAGAAAGCATTAATCCTCTGTTCACAACCGATCCAGAAAAATACCACCAGGACAAGAAGTCTAAGACTGGATACAACATCGATGAAAAACGATAAGCGGCGTTGCGCATGAAAAAGTTGAGTTATTTGTGAATCTAGTTTCTGTAATGTCACTGCAGGAACCCGACAAATTCATCGAACTTTGTGGTCGTGAGCGTTTTCTCGTTTCTCGTCACCGTTTCACTATTTTTCTCACTCTAAGAGATTGTTCCATTCTTCTTTTCAAATTTAATTAACTCATTAATTAATTTCGTTAACACTTCTCTTTTGCAGAACATTAAACTTAGATGTCAAGTGAACAAAATGAAATTTTTCTACAGTTGTTTTTTTTTTTCTTTTGCATATAATCGAGACAATCGGATCGCTGAACTGGGCCGCACTCTGAAGGAACCCAAACAAGTTAGGTGCAGCCGATGTGTGTGCCTGCAGCAGCGACCGCCGCCACGTTAGTCCACGCGCATTGCTCATCAGCAGGCCCACCTCTTCCATCGAGAACGCGTATAATGTTTCTACTTGGTTGAACTGTTAAAATTAACCTATAAGGCAGAAAGTAATAAAACAAGTTCACAATGAGAAAGTTGTTTGTAAACGAAGATTGCTGGAGAAAATTGGCGGGAAAAGGTGTTGTACTTTTAATAATTATAGAATGTCAGAAAGCAAGCAAAGCTAATTGATTAAGAAATGGACGAGGAAGAAACACTACATCGAAAAAAGTAAACGGAGGTTCGTTGCGGGAAAAAAGACCAAACAACAAAAAGACACCGGATCTCGGTCTTCAACAAGAAAACAGTGTATATTAAATACTTAGTAGGAACAGCGAAGTCGCGCTCCTTCCCGTTCCCGCTACATCATGAATACGGCCACTGGATAAGCGCTTAGTTCGCAATAATGAAGCTGTGTACATGACATTTTATACAACCAGGCACATCAATTGTTGAGATATGCCTTCATTCCAAAACGAACACTTAATAGCTCACTTCCAGCTCTTCCAGTCACCCAAATAAGCAGTTTCAGTCGCGGAAATGCGCCTACCTGGTCGTATGCCATGAATTTAATAGCGGATTCGGGAGCGATTTTTACCACGTTAATGCCGTTTCCTCTCCAAAAAGACTTAGTCCCTCCTTCCGCATAGAGCAACCGCAACGATGATATTACACCAACACGGTTTCTTCGCGTGGAGTGGACCTGAAAAAAAAAATACACAGAAACAACTACTATCATTACGCTGACACACCTGCATAAACAACTTAAGCCTGTCAAGAGGAGCAGTGCATGTTCTAGACATGCAGCCCGCAACAGCTCCAGCAACCAAATGCCGCCACCAGACACCAGATATCATCTCTTGGTTAGTGAAATCTTCTGGCACTTGACTATCCTCCCCTATATCTATTACCTTAAATACGAAAACATGTAACTACAGAAATACGCTAAAAGAATTTTGATATGACACCAACAAGGTTATGACGCCAAAAGTCGACCATATCCTTAACATCGGAGCTTGGATAGAGAAGCATAAACTGTTGAAAATCAGATAGATCTACTGATGAGGAGCCCGACCGATCCATCCTAAAGAGGCAAATGCAATCCTTTGAGAAATCTTTGATTTGTAGACCAACATCGTGTAAGCGATAAGAATCAAATCGGTGTTATTGATGTGATAGAGGTTCCTTGAATCATATCATTCATTACATTATCATATCATTACTTTGTATGGACGAATTCAACTTTTCCATGGAAAATTTCTACATACATTCTTAAAACAAAAACAGATGCTGGGTCCTTTCAAAATATGCATTAGAATGTTGAGTTGCTGTTGCTTGTTTAGTCCGAGAACTTCGAGATGTTTTTCATGTAGATCAGCAAAATGTTTCATTAATTTTATATAAGAAAGGCATGATTTTGTCATAGAATGCTGCAATTTTACAAACGTGTTGTTTCTTCCAAAGCAAAATTCTATAGTTTAGAAAATGAACTGACAATGTAAGAAAGCGTGCTAAGTCTTCGTGACTCTTTATTCTGTTCAACGCAGGTCACTAAAGCAGGACTTCTCTTCACTACTACACTGATATGTCCCCTTTCAAAGAATGGTAAAGCCTCCGCAGACCTCGAATGCCTCGAAATATTACGTATCCGGATTGCACATCCGTGAATTTCACATAGAGACTACAAACATATCTTTCAACTTATGCGATGCCGATTATGTTCATCCGCGTTAGTTTTAGCAGAAATATTACGGTAGGTGATCTCAAATTTCTAACCGTACCAGAAGCTATAGAAATCTTCAAGTCAAATACGAGGAAAAGATTATTATGAAGAAATTATGTATGAAATTCTTTGTTGAAAACACAACAATTCCAGCAAGATTTCCATCAGAGAATTCCATTATCTAATTTTCGCATCTAATTTTCCGAGACGGTTTATAAGCTCGAGAATTATGTCCTAACGCTATAAAAAAAATCCTTGATTATTGGGGGATATCAGGATATTTTCAATGAGCCTGTATTGCAACATGTGAAAGGTGGTAGCTAAGTAGAGACAGCTATTTGGCAGCGAAGACAGCGAATCTTTTTGGGATACACTCCATTGCTAATTGCTCAGCTAAGGCATGATCAGAAGCATGCAGGAAAATCTACTAGATCCTCTTTAGCCCCATCCGTCCTCTTTATCATATCTCTAAATAACACAAAAATGAGGTAAAGAACAAAAATCTCTTTAGAGGAAAAGCGCATTTGTTCCGCGTTGAAATGAGGATCTCAACAGGTCTCGTATTGTTCAGGACAAGGAAACCCAAAAAATCCTGCTAATGAAAACAACATGGCGGAGAAGTGAAGCATCCCAAAACTGTGGACAACTTGCTAATAACGTAATCCACTCGGAAAAAAACCCAGCAAGTTTTCACCTTTTCCACTTAAGACCTACCAAGAACTTCGAAACAATTTACCAACTACTTGTTTTGCGTAACACAGTTTGTAGTCACACTTCAAGCTACTTCTGTGAAAAATATGTGAATATCATAAGTTATGTTCTTGTGTATTCATCTCTAAAAAATCTCCCAAAATTAAAAAAAAAGAATGTAATAATTTATTGGGTTGATAAGAAAGTCATGTCAGTTTTGTATATTTCCCCTTTTGCCTTAAACTCAGCATATAGTGGAAATCAATCGATAATATAATTGCCATTGTTAGTCACTAGAACGTTCCACTTAATGGGCAGATCCAATTCTCCCTGAATTATAGAGGCTAGGAGTTGAAGAAATCGACGACTGCCTGCCTAATGTCATCAAACTAGGTAGAAGTAGCCAAGAAAGCACTAAGAGGGTAGAGTAAGTGATACCAGAAAGAGCTATGTCAGAGGAGAATAGGTGGATAGGGTACTCCTTCCAGGATTTTCTGAAACCGAGTGGCGTAACTGACATCTTTGCGGGAGTAGTACAGCATTCCGCGTACTACGAGTGTGAGGACGCTCTGAGCGAGGCTTTTCGTGTGTCTCCCCTTGCGAAGCGATCAGCGGTAGACGTTCATGATTGTAGCCTTCTCCAAATGCACTGTAGACGCTGTCCCGTACTGCTGTCGTCGCTTCACTGCCACGTCGCCATTCATAAGAGATGGTTTGAAGTTGCTCTTGTGAAACTGACATCGTGTTTAAAGAAAGGAAGAGTATTCCGCTATATACATTCTATAAGGGAGCTTCGAGAATGTTCTACAACTACCACTTGATGCCTCATGGGTATTGGTAAGAGACCGAAAGTTCTAGAGTTTTCAAAAAAAAAAAAAAACCATGGCGAAACTTTCGTATCAGCCTAATAAAACTACTCACTTTGTGAGCAACTCGGCAAATAAGTAATGCACACAGTTCATTTACCTCTTGCATCAAATATATGCAAAAAACTTGTTGTTTTTCGGAGAAGGGTTGTAGTATCTAGAGACATGAAAAACGTCTGGAAAATTCTCACAATCGGTCAATTGGTCTGAGCGTACTTAAGAACTATTGCGCCATCAGCTAACAACCAAATGACTTCGATCGACAAACAAACCTACGATCTATCATCCTCTATCACGATCTATCACGGGATAACGATAATCCTCATTTCCGTTACTCATGAAAGCTGGAATGTTAACGAAAATTTTCATATACGCCATTTGAGGCTATTAGATACATCCTTATTTCATGAGAGGATTTCTCTTCCTTCTGGTACGACAACAATTTCACCTCACAACACAAAATTCCAGTGAATGTGTCTGATTCTTCAGAACAATTTAGTAGTTCGTGAATTATATCCTAGCCGATGATGCAGCGTTATGTTTAGCGGTAGGTAAGCAGAGTTACCCATTTAGGTAGCTACAAAGGTGATTCTCTTTAGAATACGCGCTATCGCTAATAGCTCTGCTGAGACGTGGTCGAGGTATGCCCGAAAATCAGCCGGGACCCTCTTTACACGCACCCGGTCGATTTAGTCAATATATCACACTTCGACGCCCTTTTCATGAACGAACGAGTATCCATGAAGGTATACTGAAGAGTCTGACTAAGAGCATCTCAGTCAGGCAGCAACAAGGCAGTAGTTGATGACTCTCAGCTTTCAAACAAAACTTTATTTATCGCCTTGCTAATCAATTCATGAGAACTCAATAATCCTCGGATAAATAATTAGAATATTTGGATGCGCAAAACTGACTGTGGTTGCATGCGATTAATTTCTCATCCACTTGTGCGCGCTGATAAGTAGTCACCATCGCGTCTGTTCGTCTAACCTTTTCACCATTCCGGCGTCGATAAACTGGCACCAAACCTGTCTGCGACGATAACGTCGGTGATGTGATGAAACAGATAGCTCCTGTCTTGTTTATGGTACAATATTGCTGTAGCAGTTACGCGCATAGATTTGCAGGCTTCAATTGCCCGCAAGTAGAGGCTAGCTTGCGCAGTGGATAGTTAAGCAAGGATCCCGGTGCACAAACATACTCTCGAAAATAACGGAATTCAGCACGAAGATCACAAATCTTTGACAAGACTGTATGTTCACACTTCAGGATAGATCTTATTTCAATGTGATATCAATCCTTAAGATGCCAGCACGGCTCAACGGTGAGACGCACTTTTTTTTTTGATCACGTGAGACAATGCGCATCACTAGTGAGACGCCCACATTTCGACGGTCAATTTCAGGAATTTTTTAGAAGTTTGTACTTAGTATGTTTGTTTTAGCTTGTACTTAATGGATTTATAGCCTTCGAATATAAAACAATTAAGGCCATCATTCCGTTTAACTTGCACCAACTCCGTAGGTCCTCAATTTTTGTTTCCTAGTTTAATTTCTGGTCCAAGAGTCGAAGTACCGATTGAGACTCCCATGATTGCTTACTACACAAACTACACATTGCTACTAGACGGATTTTCGTGTAAAATGAAGCGCACAGACCTCCCATCTGAGGAGAGGCGCAAATATGACGAGTCCCAAAAAAACGAACGCTGGTGAAACCTCCCAAAAAAACGCTAATGAAACCATCTATTTCACCTGCTATTCGCTGCAGTTACACTAAAACAATGTAGCTGTTACACCCACAAACTTTTCCTTGCATCGGAAACGATTACGGTGAATGAACGTCCAAAACGACTGACTCCTAATGTCGTCTACATCGTTTTTCTTAACACCTTTGAGAACTAAGTGAACAAACATCAACGATAAAACCAATGTTTGGCTACATCGTACACTTAGAGAATCAAGGAATACAAAAAATCAACACAGATTCACAGATGATATTACATGAAGACTTACCGATGCAATATGTCTCGAGCCTTCCTGTCATCAAGATGTATCCCCAGTTCATTGCAGAATAATTTTATTTCTCGAACATCAATTAACCCTGCATTGTGAACGATAGTGCTCTACAGGATCGGCAGAGCAAAATAGCTTACCGTCATTGTTCTTATCGAGATCCTGGAATATGTTTTCCAACCTTTTTTCGTGCTCGACCACATATCTTACAAAATCTCCAAAATTGATGCTGTCATCGCCTCCGGAATTGATACGTGCCATAAGTTTCTTTCAAGAATAAGAATAAAATCTCTTAAATTGAGAATAAATTGCTAAATGGTAGCATGGATCTCTTACAAACCGGAGCCAATCGAGTAGGGATATGAGGCATTTCATGTTTCAAAGCAGCTGTTAAATCCCTAATATCAACTGTTCCATCACTGTTTATGTCCAAACGTTCATACAGTTCCCTGAGTCTCAAATAAAACAGTTTTACTTCAGATCCTTGGGCGCGAAAGAATGCGGTTATTCACAAGGGCATCACACGACGCCAATACAAAAATGGAAATGAACAGTACCTCTTTTCTTTTTCGGGTGAAAGATCAGATAGTGCAGCATGAGTAGCTATTGCAGTTTCCTTCGAGATTGATCCCTGAACTACAGACAAAAGTGAAAAGCACAATTGTATAATCGGCAAAGTCAAATCACTACATTCGAATTCCTTCCGCTAAAAATGTACCCTTGATCTCTATGCCAGTCCCTCAATTAACTATACTCTACAATCCAATACTCACAAGGCAGAGTTGTCAATCCACACGCTACACGGTGGCAATGAGTGTTAAGTATTTTTCAGCCCAACCCACTTTTCACCGATAGTTGTTGTTGAGCCGGGATCAGTATTACACGACATCCCTAGCATTCCCTTCCTTGAGTTCAAGTTCTTTTTACTGTATTTCTGCACTTCTGCACAACTCTTAATTCAACATGATGTGCACACTGTGATCACACAATAATTTCTTTTCATTTACATGTACAATCAGCAAACTATACTAAAGCGTGTCTAACATGTCCAACAATCCTGTAGTGAGTGGTGATGGGACAAGGAGAGGAAAGCGTGGAACAGTGGCTTACGCAGTCACTGGGTTTCTTCTTTAGTATCGTATCAAACTGGACGGAACTTGGTTGCTAGGGGTAATCGACGATGCTGATCTCGGATATTCCGTAGAAGGTATCTTCTAGAAGCGATGGCTTGCATAAACTATTTTGCACTTACACTGCAAACCTACCATTTAGGATACGCAATTGCAGCGATATTTTATTCGATGCGTCGTAGGTGACTTCAGGCAATTACCTACATTACTGATATTAACCTACTTTTTGTTATACGTACGGTGGAAACGTAACAGTTTGTTTTTTTTTTTGCATACACTGATCACATTTTTTACATATTTAAAACATCTTCGTACTTTCTAGGGCAATCTATAGACTCCTAAGGCAAAAGGAAGACTTCGACTTGATGTTCAAGCATTTCGTGGGCGTGTTTGCATTCTCAAATTAGTATCTCTTTTTGAAAAACAGCGCTTGAACACTTGATGTTCTGTCGTAAATCATATACTATTGTGATTGAATCGAAAGGTGACCTTCCAATTTAAAATTCGCTGGTATATCGGTCCGAAAAAATATTTTCATAGGTTGGTGGGAATATAATGTACAACTTTGATTGAATTTTCTCTTCGCGTAGTGAAAGTGAATCACCGGTTCTCTCAGTAGCAGTCATAGCTTGTAGCTTGTCTGTAGATAGTTACCGTTCCTTGTTCAGTGGTTGGGGATCGAAGGTTAGAGAACAACTCAGGGTCGGTTTTGATGACATGGAAATAATTATATACGTAAGGATATATATACGCATATATATCATGCTATATAATAACGCGCTTAGTCCGTGTGTGTATGTATGTGTGTTTGTTTGTCTGTGTATCACGAAAGTACTCCACAATGGTGCAAAACTCTGCACCGGTGAGGCACTGAACCAACCCCAAGCACCTGATAGGCCAGCACTCTACCTTTTATCTATTGCCCAAAGTTATATAGCCATCTATGTTGGCTTTGATAAGGCAAGTTAGTTTTCACTCATATGTTCTTCTTCTTCTTCTTCCTAGCGTTTGTCCCGCATTGTTGCAGGGTCCGCCTTTCTGCTTCTTGTCTTCCATTTGGTTCGATCCATCGCATCAGCTGTACACAAACGCGCATCTATCATATCCAGTTTCACACGGTCTAACCAGCGAATCTTTGGCCTCCCACGCGGCCTCACTCCTGAAACGTCGAGCTTCAGTGCGGTTTTGGCAACAGAATTTTCCTCTCGCCGCAAGACGTGACCGAACCATCTCAGTCGGGCCTCCATCTTCTCAGTTGTCGGGACGACGCCGAAGATGGAGCGCACAGTGTCGTTGGATACTTTCTCTTTTAGCGTTACACCTATCGTCCACCTTAACATCGGCATCTCCATAGCGTGAAACACTCTTCCCAAGGCTTTCCTCGTCGGCCAGCACTCGCATCCGTAAAGGGCGACAGGACGCACAACCGTCCTGTAGATCTTCGACTTCAGTCGAACAGGGACTTTCCTGTCGCACAGTACGCCTGTTGCCATTTTCCATTTCATCCATGCCGCATTAACACGTGCTCGACCTTCTTGATCAATGTCGCCTGTGGAAGTCACTTTGGATCCAAGGTGCTTGAAACAGTTCACCTTGTTTAATTCGGTGCCATCGACACGAATTGAACCATCCTCTATCCTTGGTCCGCACTCCATGTACTCAGTTTTTGATGTGTTGAGGCGCAATCCATATTGCTGCAGCTGATCCATCCAAGACTGCACTTGTTTCTGAAGATCATCTCGAGACTCCGACGCGAGCATGACATCGTCGGCAAAGAGTAGAGTCCACGGATGCTGCTTCTGGATTTCCTTCGTCATCGTGTCCATGCACAGTATGAACAGCAGGGGTGAAAGGGATGAACCCTGATGAACCCCAACTTGTACAGGGAATGACCTGCTTGTTCCAGCAGCACATCGGACAATGCTGGTAGGCTTCGCATAAAACAGCTTTCTCCACCACACATATTCTTCTGGTACTCTATGCGACCTCATAGATATCCATAACAGCTCATGTGCGACACGGTCGAAAGCTTTCTCGAGATGGAGAAAAGCAAGATGCACACTGCGGTTCTTTTCTCGATGTTTCTCCAGGAGGATTCGGACAGCATGGATAGCATCTATAGTGCTGCAGTCCTTCACAAAACCTCACCGGTTGAGTGAAACGCTGACAATTTTCCTCAGACGAGCCTCCAGGACACGCTCAAAAACCTTCATCGTATGGCACAGCAGTCGTATAGGCCTGTACGAGGTGCAGTCAGCAATGTCTCTTTTCCCTTTCCAAACAGGCACGGTCACGGAAGTTTGCCAAACGTCTGGAGTCCGTCCTTCTGCAACGATCTTGTTAAATAGAGTTGCGAGCCACCCGGACCCTCGATCTCCCAGCAGCTTCAAGACATCAGCAGGTATGTCATCAGGTTGCCTGGTTCGACTTCATTTTTGCGAGGGCAGCACTGACTTCGACGGCAGTAATTGGTAGAACAGGACCCTCGACGCTGGGAACAGTTGCGATGGGAGGATGACAGAACTCTTCGTTACACAAGTGATTGTAGTAGTCTCGCCACCTCTCCAGGATCTGACCAGAGCGGCGCAGAACGACTCCATCAGCTCCCTTGACGATCTTGGTGTGTTCCATATCCAACGTTGAGCGATGTCGCGCTCTGACTAAACGATACACTGCCCGCTCGCCTTCTCTGGTATCAAACATGTCGTACACAGCCTTGTAGCGGTCCGCCTTGGAGACTGCCTTATTAGTCTCCCTCCTCGCCGCTAGGTAAGTATCCCGATCATCAGGCTGACGTGTCCTCCACCTGAGCTTATACTTGGACTTCTTCTCACGAATTGCCGCCTGAACTTCCTCGTTCCAAAACCAGGTAGCCTTTTGTACCTTTGGCTTACCTAGAGTCGTCTTTCCCAGAGTGTTTTCCGCGGTCAAGCGTATAACGCTGGAAGTAGACGACCACATTTCCTCCACACTACGAGTAGGGTGAGGAAGTGTAGATGGAGCCACGGACGCGAAAATACCTCCTTTCGATCCTTCAGATTCCACCATTTGATGCGCTGTGTTTCAGTCCTTGGATGTCTCTTCCTTGGACGGGAGATTTTCAAGTCCATAACGAGCAGATGGTGTTGGGCAGCGACATGGTCTGTAGGGATGACTTTTGAATCCTGCAGAAGTCGGCGATCTCGTCGGCGTAACATCCAGAAATCTATTTGTGTTTCACGACCGCCGCTGGTGTACGTGATCAAATGCCATTTTCTTTTCCGATACTGCGTGTTAGCAATGATCAAGTCACTTGCAGCAGCATACTCCAGGATTCGCAACCCGTCGTCGTTGCGAGCTCCAAAACCGTATCCACCATGACAACTCTCGAACCCGTCTTTCCGAGAACCGACATGTCCGTTGAAGTCTCCTCCAATTGGAAGTACGTCTTCGCCTTCCAGGGATTGGACGTACTGCTCCAGATCTTCCCAAAAGCACGCTTCCTCTTCTTCACTACAGCCCATCTGTGGCGCATAAGCAGATGCGACTCGCAATTCCACTTCTCCTGTATCTACTTTTACAGCCATCAAGCGAACCGATAGTCGATCCACTGCTGTGACGCTATTTCTAAACGACTCGTTCAGTATGATACCAACACCACTGCAATTTGATGTGCCGTGGTAGATGAGCTTGTAGCCATCGCCTAATTCCCTTGACTTGGAGCCTTTAAAGCGAGTCTCCTGTACACAACATATGTCAACACAGCGTTTTCTGAGACTGTCTGCCAGTTCACGACTCTTTGCAGTAAGCGTCGCAACGTTAAGTGTTGCCAAGCGCACTGGATGTTGCTGGCGATGGCGGACTAACTTCTTTGGCCGGCTCCGTCCTCTAGCCGATAGCTCTCGCATATTTGCCACATTGCCCGGGCGAGGATAATGCGCGTCGCTTCTGGGGTACGCCCTAGCTTCTAAAGAACACATAGTAAACATTAGCAGTATGACGCGACAGCGGTGTTGTCCTCGGTCGGCTGATCGCACTAGCAAGCTAGCAGCCTGGCACCGGAATCGTCGCACTACCTCCTCACTTAGCTAGCCTGTAGCCTTGGCCCAAGGACCAGGCTACTAGCCGGACACCTTTGTGGCATGGTTGAACCTGCCGAGACGAAGTCTCGCCACCATAGCTGCCTGACGGCCAGGGCCACAGCTGCGCCGCTTTGAGACGTGAGATAGGATTTGCAGCATTTGACTCATATGTTAGTGAGGGTAAATAAACTTTTGTGTGAATGCATACTTCCAAATTTGCAAACTATCATGGTGTATAATAACGGGCTTATTCTGTCACGTGTGTGCGTCTGTGTATGCGTGTATCTCAGTCAAGAAATCCCAAAGAGAGAGGGAGACGGATATCATGGCGTCGGTTTCGTGTGCTGGAGCCTCAACGCGGTAAAATTGGGGTGGGACGGGTCCCGCTGCGTCGGACTGGTGCGCGGAAGCCCCAGTGCAGTAGAATGGGTTTCTATGATTCCTTCACATATCTATTTCACAGCATGTCTCCCTAACGCTGCTAACATCCTTTTTTTCAAAAGGAGGAAACACACGTGCGAACGGCTGATCACGTGCGAATACAATGCATAGCAGCCAACAGTTTACGCGATCTGATGTAGAACGTTATTTTTATCACTACGATAGTGATATTCACGTCATTTCTTGTTCATTTTATGTTAGCACATCTTTCTTTGCTAATAGTTGAGAACGGAGGAAACTCATACTTTGGATAATGCTTCCAAATTGTGGAGGTTTGAGAGAAAAATAGATGTAAAATCAAGTTTGATTGTTCTCCAAATATAGAACTGACGCGTTTAGGGAAAAACCATAAAATCTTTCATGCATGTTTAAATTTTCGGGCAAAAAAAAAATTGAAGAAAGCGTTAATAGAAAGAAAACAATTCTAATTTTACAAAAAAATGTCGCTACTGTTATTTGTTATAGATCGTGAAGGCGAGCGAAGCGAACACCAAGAACAAAAAGCCTGAAGTCCGGCTTTAGCCGGAAGTTCAGGCTGGTGACTTACTTGACTTAATCGGAGGGCTGATGTCATCGCCTGATGCGATTACCCGCATCTTCGCCGAGGTGCGCCGTCCTTGAACACAGCTCTGCCCAACCTTCTCGATCTTCTGCGAGAGCTTGCACAGAATCAATTCATTCGTCGCTATTCCATGTTCTGCAAAACCTTACGTCTCGCCTGAACTGCCTATCCACGCCAAGTGTCCTCAGGTCCTCTTTTACCACCTCAGTCCAGAACTTCCGTTTTCGGCCAGGTGGCTTCTTCCAGCTCGAACCCGACGAACTCTTCAGAACTCGTTGGACGAGGCGATCTGCCGGTCTCCTTAACATATGACCAAAGAAGCGAAGACGATTTACTTTAGCCGCTTTCGAAGGCGGTGCAAGATGTTGATATCTTCCACGTGTCATCCGCCGGTAAACTACATCAATTTCCGTGCAAAGATCTTCACTGTGGCATACCCTAGGCCAAAAGTAGCCAAGCAACCTTCTAAGCAGCTTCCTTTTCGTGCGATCAATCTTCTCCATCACCGTAGATGGTGTTGCCCAAGTCTCCGATTCGTACATCATGATGGGGCGAATTGCGGATAGGTAGACTCGCAGCTTGACTTCGTTGGTGATGGGGGTCGACTACAGACATTTCGTTAAAAGCATCACCCCACGAATCTGAGGTGGTGCAGATTTCAGGTGGAGTATTCGTATACGGGATGGGAGACTACGGAGAGGGGGGTGATTCCGTTCATTTCTTCCTAATTGCCGCAAAAAACGGCTCGGAAGATACGGCTTCATTCGTTTTGGCGCACTATTTTGTACAAGAGGTTCGATTGGAGCGCGCCAGTCTTGTGCGGCGCCGTATTTTCCGAGCCGTTTTTTACGGCAATTAGGAAGAAATGGACGAAATCACCTCCCTCTCCGTAGTCTCCCATCCCGTATACGAATACTCCACCTGAAATCTGCACCACCTCAGATTCGTTGGGTGATGCCTTTAAGGAGTTAAATGCAGAAGTGGCCTTAGCGCATCTTTGCTGAACATCTCTCTCGTAGCTGCCGTTGTTCTTCAGCATACAGCCCAGGTAGCAGAACTCATCGACGAGTTCTATCGGTTGTCCGTCCACCCTGATTCCCGTTCGAGGTCTCGAAGAGATCCACATCTGCTTGCATTTACCAGGGCGTAGGCGTAGTCCATAGGTTGCAGCCAGCTTCGAAACAAGATTGACAACATGTTGAAGTTTCGTAGTGCTTTCCGCGAATATAACAACATCGTCGGCGTACTCGAGGTCAGTCAAGGGGCACCCTGTGGTGCTAAGACAATGTCGGCAGGACACTGGTCGACTGTTCTTCGCATAATGTCGTCGATTGCGAAATTGAACAGGAAAGGTCCTGCCACTGCCCCTTGTCTTACTCCAGTTACCACTTCAAACGGTGTTGTACATCCGGCTGGTGTTCGAACTGCAGCAGTTGTTCGTTGATTCGTGTCATCAAGCAAGCGAACGAACTTTCCTGGTACTTCATTGGCGCGAAGCGCTGACATATATATGAATATGTATATGTGTATGTATATATATACATATATATATATATATACATACATATACATGTGTATATATTCGTACGTGTATATATATGTATATACACACATATATATACATATATATATACATATATACATACTTCTTGGGAAAGGGAACTCACAACTCATGAGGGCTCGGAGTAGAAGGTAGTTTGCGTTGACAAGTACCAAGAGAACATCGTGAGTAAGACACCGTTTCTCAGCTGACCTCTTCAAACTACACCCGAGAACTAAGTGAAATGACGATGCTCGTTGTCGTGCAGCTAGTAGATGCGGTCTGTCACGGTCGCATTCCTTGTGTGATGGTATCCAATTTGTGGAGCTGCGCCTCACCCCATTGCCGGCAAGCGGGTGCGTATCGTTAGGTACCAGCAGCCTCCGCGACAACCTATCCTTAGGGGGAATGACTGGCAACGGCGATCGTTAATTGCGCTGCGCAGCAGTTAATAGCGTCAGTAGAGCATTGCGTTGCGTCCGCCTTATGCCCCGCCCATCACATCGTCCATCTTCCCCTCTCGCCGTCTAATGAGATGCGAAACATGCCTCGCAGGGGCACGCTGTATCTGGTATTGCTTCTGTAGGGAGTATCGGTCGCTTACGTATTTCGTATGGAATCGTTTGATATATCTATATATCTATGTACACGAAATGCTAGAAATAGAAAATGTTTTGTTTGCGTACAACAAACAATTCGAAACTTTGACAAACTATTGCAGTATCTTACGTGCATTAAATACTCTGTATAAATGCATCTATATCTTCTATATAGTTTTTCAATCACAAATCTACGTCCTCCAACGACTAGCTTCTCGTTTTCACACTTTTTAACTTTTATTTTGGAACTTTCATTTTCGAAACTTGTTTTCAAGCTTGCTATGTTGTTACGTTGTTGCCTTTTTTTTTCTTTCAACCTTCCTAGAAGTCAACTCTAATAAATTATTGCAACAGTAACACGGCAAATGACCTCAATGACTGGTGATGGATGGGCGTATCTTAGTGACCACAGCTAGCCTAAGATATGGCTGATCTGGCCTACCGACAGGCTCTTCTACGGACCTTATTCGGCTGCGGGTACCTAACGACACCCCCTCCACCCCAAACCTCCCGGCAAGCAGTTCCACCCGAGTGCCTCCGCACGTGTTCCAGAGTCGCACAACAAAATACTGAGGTACTACCGGTTCTGTTGAAAGTATGGCTGCAGTGTCTTTCCGCCAGGAAATCAGAAATGGTTAGTGATCACCTTGCCTAACGCGCCGGTGATGCGCCATCCCGGCGTCGGCAGAAGGAGATTACTCGAAAATATCGCTTGCTAATCGTAACACATAATTTGCCCCATTTTGAGCCCTTTTGCATCTTGGAAAGAAGTTGTAAGCTGGAAATCTTTCAAAACACCCTATCGCTTACTCAAATAAATGCTTGAGACTGAAATACCCGAAAAATTGGGTAGGGCCTGGGTGAGAAACAAGATCTTTCAAGATGTTAATGAACTTTTTGCACAATTTGACAGTACATTTAGAATTATTACTTGACCAGCGTGAACCGCCCTCTAAACCGGCATCGCATTGGTAAATATAGTTTACAACAGAACATCAACTGTTCAAACGCTGATTTCTAAATAATAATAATAATAATAATAATAATAATAATAATAACAATAATAGTAGTGATAATAATAATAATAATAATAATAGTGGTGATAATAATAATAATAATAATAATAATAATAATAATAATAATAATAATAATAATAATAATAGCGATAATAATAATAATAATAATAATAATAGTGGTGATAATAATAATAATAATAATAATAGCGATAATAATAATAATAGCGATAATAATAATAATAGCATAATAATAATAATAATAATAATAATAATAGTGATAATAATAATAATAATAATAATAATAATAATAATAGTAATAATAATAGTAGTAGTGATAATAATAACAATAATAATAATAATAGCGATAATAATAATAATAATAATAATAATAATAATAGTGGTGATAATAATAATAATAATAATAATAATAATAATAATAATAATAATAATAGCGATAATAATAATAATAGCGATAATAATAATAATAGCGATAATAATAATAATAGCGATAATAATAATAATAGCGATAATAATAATAATAATAGCGATAATAATAATAATAGCGATAATAATAATAATAATAATAATAATAATAGTAATAATAATAATAATAATAATAATAGCGATAATAATAATAATAATAATAATAATAATAATAATAATAATAATAATAATAACAATAATAATAATAGTATGAGGAAGCTAGTAAGCTCAAAAAATGCTTAAATGTCAAGCCGACGAAATCTTCCTTCCACCTTTGAAGTCTACAGTTTACTTTAGAAAGTACGGGATTTTCTTGCCATATGTAAGAAATGTCATCAACTGGGATCTCTTCGCTAGGTTAGCCGGCTTTTGGGAAGATTCCGCAATGGACAACATCAACGAGGAATATGACCGGCTCGTTGAACACCTTCACGACTGTGCGAAGAAGCCTGAGAGTTTTAAAACGACCAAGAGACGCCTGTCTCTTAAAACTCTTGAGCTGATACGCCAGCGTGGAGCAGCACGATGCGCTAGGAACCAAAAGCTCACGTCCGAGCTCGCAAGGCTTTGCAGAGAGGCAATAAAGGAAGACCTTAAAGAGAGAAGACCAGAAGTGCTGGCTGAAGCTGCAGAGGCGGAGAAAAGCATCAGCTATGCCC
This sequence comes from Necator americanus, assembly GCF_031761385.1. Taxonomy (NCBI): domain Eukaryota; kingdom Metazoa; phylum Nematoda; class Chromadorea; order Rhabditida; family Ancylostomatidae; genus Necator; species Necator americanus. The sequence goes on from NC_087376.1 coordinate 16,803,854, forward strand.
GTCAAGACTTCGCCATTCGCAAGACAAGGATGACTGCTCTCCGGAACCCGAAGGGAACAACCATTGCATCGAGAAGGGAGATGGAGAAAATCATCTACGACTTCTGCTCTGATCTCTTCGACAGCCATGTCCACTTGCCTTCTCATCATCTGAGGGAAGACGGACAAGTCATTCCAGAGGTTCTCCCGTCCGAAATACGACATGCTATCATGTCAGTAAGAAATCGTACGGCACCCGGTCCCGACAGAATAAGACCAGAACACCTGAAGAGCCTTCCGCCAGTACTTATCAACACCCTGGCGAGGCTCTTTACACGTTATCTGTCGGAATGCAAAGTTCCTAAACAGTGGAAGACCAGCAAGACCGTGTTGTTGTATAAAAAGGGAGATCCACATGACATCGGCAACTATCGTCCAATCTGCCTACTGTCCGTCATCTACAAGCTCTTTACAAGAGTGATCCTCAATAGGATTGGAAAAGTCCTGGATGAAGGACAGCCATGCGAGCAAGCAAGGTTTCGAAAAGGATTCAGCACGATTGACCACATTCACACTGTTTCGAAACTCATCGAGGTATCACGGGAGCACAAGATGCCGATCTGTCTCACCTTCACCGACTTGAAGAAAGCCTTCGACTCAGTTGAGACGGAAGCGGTCGTGGAAGCCTTGGACAACCAAGGCGTCCCTACTCAGTACATAAAGGTACTTCGAGAGTTGTACAGTAACTTCACGACCGGAATTTCGCCATTCTACAAGAACATCATCATTGACGTGAAGAGGGGGGTCCGACAGGGTGATACAATTTCACCCAAAATATTCACAGCCACCCTCGAGAACGCAATGCGAAAGATGGAATGGAACGACATGGGAGTAAAGGTTGATGGTCGGCAGCTACACCATTTGCGCTTTGCTGATGACATCATACTGATAACACCTAGCATTAGCCAAGCGGAACGAATGCTGACCGAGTTCGCCGAGACATGTGGATGAATGGGTCTTCAGCTGAATCTACAAAGAACGATGTTCATGCGGAGCGGATGGGTCTCGGATGCCCCATTCACGCTCAGCGGAACGAACATATCCGAATGCACCAGCTACGTTTATCTGGGTCGGGAACTGAACATGATGAACGACCTGACCCCCGAGCTGGGCAGGAGGAGACGAGCGGCTTGGGGAGCGTACAAGGGCATCGAGGATGTAGTGAAGAAGACCAAGAACACCCGGCTCCGTGCTCACCTCTTCAACACCACCGTACTTCCTGCTTTGACCTATGCTTCGGAAACCTGGACATTTCGCAAGCAGGAAGAAAACGCGGTGAGCGTCATTGAACGTGCAATTGAGAGAGTGATGCTAGGAGTATCTCGTTTCGCGCAAGTGAGGGACCGGATTCGAAGTTCTCTCCTACGTCAGCGATCGAAGATTAGAGACGCCGCCGCGTTTGCCAAGGAAAGTAAAATTAGGTGGGCCGGACACGTGATCCGCTTTAATGACAACCGTTGGACCAGAGCCGTGAGCGACTGGGTTCCCCGCGATATTAAGCGCACTACAGGAAGACCGCCGACCCGATGATCAGATTTCTCACGAAGTCCTTCAAAGAAAAATATGATGCTCTTCGTGTCCCACGCGAAAGGAGGAACCACTGGGCTACTCTGGCACGCGATCGGGACAAATGGAAGAATTACTGGCGCCCGCTCGACCAGTTCGAAGATCAATGGGAGTCAAGGTAATCAAGGTAATGTAAGAAATGTGCTCAGCGTATTTGAAAAAAAAAAACAAGCTGTTACCGTCCATATAAAATATGATTCAAGAATCTGGGCCTTGCCAAGCACACTTGCGGAATTAACGAACTTCTTGGATGAAGATTGCGAAAAAAAAAGGAATGAGCTATACTGGACCCGGAAGTTAAGTAAAAGTAAGTAAGGTCTAAGTAAGCAAAGTAGGTATATTACATCATAAAACATAGATATAAGCACGAACTCGTATCTAAACTTACACCCGAATGCAGGAGGCTCCGCCCCTTGAACTAATGCTAACGCACCGCGAAATTCGAAATGGTACACCGAGTAACTACTTCTTGTTGTTTCAGAGGAATAAGGTTAGGAAAAGGTAGAAGATGACTGCTTTACGGTGTTTTACGCACTACTACCTTAAAACAAAAGAGGAGAATATCACATCAAACCATAATCGAAGAAAGAAAGGAAATATGATCTCTGAATTCCAAGCTGAGTAAGGGATGAAACTGGAATTTGGATTTTTTGATCCATACCTTGCAGCTGAGAAAGATCACTTCAGGTAACCATGTTTTTTTTCCCTTCCTCCCTCCATTTTTCGGGCAAACTGTCGCTGGGAGGAAGGGGGCCCTTAGTGGCGACCTCATTTCTCGAAGCTCTAACTTACTTTTTTCTCCTAGTAACTTAAGCTTACATGTCATAGATCCTCTAAGATCAATGTTTAGGCCTTAGGGTCCCGACTGATTTGATTATTTACTTCGAGAAATAAGGGCGCCACTGAGTTTTTGAGAGGAGAAGAAGCTGAGAAGCTTGTTTTTTTAGCAGAGGTTTGAGATTGGAAAGTGGTAAAATTCGGTAACACGAGTAGTCAATACTTTTGCACAGACAAAAAAAAAAAACGGAAATTAAATCAAATTTTAAGATTCAATGTTCGAAAAAGTATTCATTGTCGGCAAATCTTTACTTTTTACGTTACTTTTTTTACGCACGTTTACTTACTTTGAATATGAAGAGAGTTTGATTTCCCTTTCTGTCTCCAAAATCGGCTGAATAGAAGCAGAAAATTGCTCTTCCAAAAAAAAATCTTGAAAGCGAATCTAAAGACACTAAAACAAAGTCGATTGAAAATATTTACAAGTTGGAACTTCAAGTAAAGTCTGAAAAGTCTGTCTAGTTTAATCATGTATCGCAGTGGCTTTCTTTCGTACTTTTTTTTTCAATATTTTGTACCAATGTTGGACCAAAATAATCCAAGATGTTTTGCAGAAAAAATACCTTCTCCAACTAGAAAGAGATCCTGGAGAAGTCTTTACTTTCATTTGAGAAAACTCCACTATTTTTTCTACGCGAATTGTGTTCCTTTCGCTTCAATGTTTTTGTCATATATTATTATATTTATATATACATGATATAAGTGCCGATTATCATGCAGTACGCATTCCTTAACTAGGAGCAAAGTAAGCAACACAATTACATGCTGGGAAGTAAAAACAGTGAAAAAGGAAAGTAAGGTAAAGAAGAAAGAGTGAAAAAGCAGAAACAAAAAAAAAATGAATTCAGGAACACTGAGACACATGAAAATGAAACAAACATGAATGAAATAAACGTGTGGTACAACGTGGGACAAAACATGCTGCATAGATGAAAAACAAAGAAGTTGGAACCGAATGCCTTTCTGAGGAGGCAAAAAGAATAAAACCTAGAAAAAGCACAAAATTACAACTTTCAAAGGCGGAGAAACAAGACAGAATAATCATAACAAGCAATACAATGAATTAACACAAAACAATAAGACAGAGAAACAATAAAAGTAGGAACAATAAAACAAGACAAGTAAGGATAGGTTTTGCACGAGATGAAAGAAAATGAAAAAAAAGAAAGAAAATGAAAAAAATTGAAAATGAAAAGTGAAAAAAAGAAAATGAAGTACAAATTAAATAAGGAAAGCATTGCAACAGCAAAAGGAAAAACTTGAAGAAAACTGGGCAGGGGAAGAGTAAAAGATGTTTGTTATGGAGTTCACTGAAGTAATCGTCGCCACAACCGCAAAGCAGTCATCTTCTACCTTTCTTTAACCTTATTCCCCTGAAACGACGGAGGAAGCGGTTACTCGCCGTAGTATTTTGAATTTCGCGGCGCGTTAGCATTGGTCCAAGGTGCGGAGCCTCCCGCAGCCGGTGTACGTTTAGATACGAGTTAAGCACGATGACTTTGGAGAGAAAAATGACCTTAAACCATCTTCTTTCTCTATGTGTGAAGGCACAGCAAATACTCTTCGTAAGTACTGCAATGTACGATAGAGACGCTGCCCTGTCACCGTTTCAGATTGCAAATATTTCCAAAAGCGTTCAAACGCCACAAATAATACTTGACAATACCACGACAGTATACAACGTACCTGAATCAGAGGTGTGTGGACGTACTTCACCTGCGTTTGCAACAAAGGCTTCAAGTGCCTCACTTGTGCAGTCAGTTCGTGAGCATCAACAATAGTGTCGACTAAACCAGAGTGCATCGGAGCTAGCTAACATAAAGTCCAAAAATCAGTAAATAGGAAAGACCTAATTCATGGCTTTGAGTTCTTGGTTTTTCTGTCGAAGAAGGAGGTCCCAATGACGAATTAGAGTTACTAGGAAGTTGATCTGGTGAGAAACTAGCATATACAACACGCGACAACCTTTAAAACCAATGGTTAGTTCAAAACGTTTCTTCAACATTGTATAGTTGGGTCAAAACGATATGGACCACGGTGCATTTACGTAAGCGGCACACTCGAAGGCATCACCCCAAAAATCTGGGGTAGCACGGGTTTCAGTCGGGGAATTCCTATAGGGGGTCGTAGATTGTGGGCAAGAGGGTGATTCCGTTCATCTCTCCCTGTATCAGTTTAAACGGACGACCCCGAAACGCTGTCTCTTACGTCGAAAACCCACTCGGGCAAATCGCAGGCGGGGGCGGGGCGAAATGGTTGTGCATTGTAACAGAAGCCGTCGTAAGAAACAGCGTTCTGGGGTCGTCCGTTTACACTATAGGGAGAGATGAACGAGATCTCCCCTTCCCACAATCTACGACCCCGCATAGAAATTACCCGGCTGAAACCCGTACCACCTCAGGTTCGTGGGGTGATGTCTTTAAAGCGACGCGGCGAAGCTATCGGTTAGGATCGAGGTGAGAACATCGTGAACTGGAGCACTGAGTGGTGTTTGCAAGAGTTCCCCCTCGAGTGCTGGTATTCATTACCGCTTCTCGTGACACTTGGTGGGACGAGTGGTCGCGTTGCCGCAAGCCTAGGTGGGCCATCCTATCGTACCGCTAGAACGCGAGATTGTCATCTTAATTGATCGAGCCACGTCCTCGTCCACTTAAGTGATGTTAACAATTTAAAAAGTATACTTATGTTAAGCACATAACATGCGAGCCACATAAATGGTTGGGACGTCCTAGAAGGATACCTCTGTGTTGTACAATAAACTTCCACTCGAAATGCATCTCGTAGAATGTTCTAGAAGATCGTCTCAATCGTGTATGAAGAGACTGTTTATAGCCCGCTCAAAGTGTAACTACAACCATACCTCACAGTCTCTTCATTCCTCTCACTATTATACACGATACACCTACATTTACACATCTCATTTGTGCTTACTTTTTTCCCTTTTTTCTAGTGACCAAAGTGAAGCAGCTTTCAGTCTGCTTCGCCATGCAAACTTTCATTTCCGCCCTATGCGCTATGTGCAGCAAAGGCTCATTTTTAACTCGAAAACCTCTACAAGGACTTAAAAATATATACAAATGCGCAGAAGATCAAGTGTAGGAGGTCAAGAACTCTGTGAAAAACGAGTATGCAGAAGAAATGAAGTCTGATACCTGCGGAAGGATATTCTTTTCTGGAAGTGGAACGAGGAAGCATAAAAAGGTAAATTTTTCCCATTTAGTAAAAGTTGCACCACCTGTTTTGCGCGTTTTTAGAAGATGCATGGAGACAATGCTGCAACAACACAAGGAGCAGCAAGAGGAGCACATACACGCAGAGATTTCATTTCATCTTCATACCTTATATGCCATCTGTGAGTAGTTCATAAGGTCATATTTTTGTATTAATTAGTATTACCCCTCATTCGTTGTTGTTTGCAATACGGGTCATTTTCTATATTGATACTGGTAATTATTTTTGTTTGAAAGAACGTCTGTAACCACTGGTAACATCTCATCATCTGTGAATACCCAGTAAATTATAAAAATAACTAGAACAAACATTGTTCAAACAAATGGTGCAAAAGTATTGCATACAAATGGATATGCTTATCATCGACTCCGATGATAGATAAGGGGCCAGGTATAAAGCACCGTTCGCTGTTAAGGTTATTTTCGTGGTATAGCCACTTGTACCGTCCAAGAGTGCGGCAGGCAACGCTCTGCCCACTCATTCAGTCGAGCACATTGCTTGCATCTGTCCTGTTTATCTGGATTCATATAATAAATATACCCCACTGAACCACTGTCTCGCTCTGTTCAATTAGGGTATTGACATACTCGAGTTAAAGGCAGCATACCACGAAACTGTGGTGGTACGGATTTCAGGTAGAGTATTCGTATACGGGATCGTAGATTAAGGAGAGGGGTGTGATTCCGTCCATTTCTTCCTAATTGCCGTAAGAAAACGGCCCGCAAGATGCGGCGCATGCACAAGGCTGGCGAGCCCCAATCGAACTCCTTGTAGAAAATAGCGTGCAGGAACGCCGAAAACCGTATCTTCCGGGCCGTTTTTACGGCAATTAGGAAGAAATGGACGGGATCACCCTTCCCTCCATAATCTACGATCCTGTATACAAATAATCCACCTGAAATCCCTACCACTTCAGATTCGTGGGGTGATGCCTTTAATCGGTGGGCTGATGTCATCGTCTGACGCGATTACTCGCATTTTCGCCAAGGTGTGCAGTCCTCGAACATAGCTCTGCGCACCCTACTCGATCTTTAGCAAGAGCATTAGCATTATCAACGCTTTAGCAGATCAATCCAATCTTCGCTATTCTATATCCTGCGAACTCTTACGTCTCGCCTGAGGTGCCGTTCCATGCCGAGTGTCCTCAGGTACTCTTTCACCACCTCAGTCCAGAACTTCAACTGGTTTTCAACCAGGTGGCCTCTTCCAGCGTGAACCTGACAAACTCCTCACAACTCGTTGAACAAAGGGATCTGCTGGCTTCCTTAATATATGACAAAAGAAGCGAAGACGATTTTCCTGTAGCCATTTTTGATGGCAGTGCAATATGTTGATATCTTCCACGTGTCATCTGCAGGTATACCACATCATTTTCCGCGTAAAGGCCCTCATTGTGGCATACCCTAGGCCAAAATTAACCTAACAGCCTTCTAAACAGCTTTCGTTTCGTGCAATCAAGCCTCTCCATAACCGTAGATGGTGCTGCCAAAGTCTCCTATCCGTACATCATGATGGGGCGAATTGCGGATAGGTAGACTTGCAGCTTCACTTCGTTGGTGATGGGGGTCGACGGAAACAGCCTTAACGCATCTTTGCTGAATATCTTTCTCGTAGTTTCCGTTGTACTTGCCGTCGTACAGCCCAAGTAACAGAACTCATCGACGAGTTCTGTAGGTTGTCCGTCCACCCTGATTCCCGTTCAAGGTCTCGAGGAGATCCAGATCTGCTTGGATTTATCACGGCGCAGACTTAATCCATAGGGTACAGTCAGCTTCGATACAAGGTTGACATGTTGAAGATTCGTACTGCTTTCCGCTAATTTAACAACATCGTCAGCGTACTCGAAATCGGCCAAAGGGCGTTCTGATGGTGCTAGAATGATATCGACAGGACACTGATCTACTGTTCTTCGCATAATGTCGTCGATGGCGACATTGAACAGGAAGGATCCTGCCACTGCCCCTTGTCTTACTCCAGTTACCACCTCAAACAGCGTTGTACATCCTGCTGGTGTTCGAACTGCAGCAGTTGTTCGTTGATTCATGTCATCAAGCAAGCGAACGAACTTTCCTGGTACCCCATCGGCGCAGAGCGCGTTGAGAAGACGGCCTCGATGAGGTGAGTCTAAAGCGACTTCAAAGTCCAGAAACGCTAGTTCCATTGGCTTCGAATACCGCTGCCAGATTTCGATCACACTCCAGACGATGAACACCTGGTCAATCGTAGATCGGCTAGGACGAAAGCCAGCTTGCTCGTCGCGCGTTGTTTAATGAGTCGGTGCAGGATAGTCCGCTCCAATACCCTGTAAATAACACGCAGCAAAGAAATTCCTCGATGATTCCTAGGGTCCGTGACGGATAACTTCTTGTGGAGGGGAATTATTATAGCATATCTCCACGAGTCAGGTATCCTTTCGTTTTCCTTTCAGGTATCTTTTCATTTTGCCGCTATACTGTTTTAGTAAAGCATAGGCTTTCCTCGGGTTCTTGTGCTCCCACGCCTTTTCAAACTCCATCGCTCTTGATGTCCACTCGTTATCGCGGCCTTTTTGAAGTTGACGACGGAACTTCCTTCTAAGACGCTTTTCCTGGTTAAAATCATAAGTGCTGCGCGCGACACATACAGAATTGTACGTGGATTTTGTTTCCGCAGATGCAAAGGAAAACTTCTTCCGCGACAATAGAACCGGGAGCATTTAACTTGCAGCGCCCTGGATGCACTTTGTGAAGGAACCCGCATCGCTAAGCTTCTTCCTGGTCCGTACTCCAATATGAATTGACACACGTTGGCGGAAATTCCTTCTGGATTTTTCGTCTTTCAGACCTGCCATGTCTATTTTCGGTTGAGTAGGTACTCCTCGGTTTCTCTGGTGAAACCGTATCTTACTGCTACGGTGGTCAGAGTCGAAAGCAAGGTCTCAAACAGTTCTGGATTTTTGGATATCCGACTGAGGAATGTTCCTCGTCAGAACGTAGTCTAGCTGAAGTTTGAGGGTCCATATCTTCCGCTTGCGCTGCTTTTCAGGGGTTAAAAGGGTTGACCCCTTCCACGTGAGCTGATGGCGTCGATGAGGCCCGTCTGTTCGCACAAGTCGACCAGACGGTCACCGTTGTTCGACGTGCGCTCTGCTGGATAATACCATCTTCCTAACACATCGGATTGCTGTTCGAGTCTCATTTTCGCATTTGCCTCGATTCCGACAATGACCACCGGCTGGCTTAGTATTTTAGACATCGGTGCATTGAGTTCATCATAGAAGGCATCCTTACTGTTGTCCTCAGTGGTTTCCGTAGGTGCGAGAGCACTTACGATCCAGAGTTTACGTCCTCTGCGATCCCGCAGTCGTAGGAGGGCGCATCTAGACGACGTTGAGCCAAATTTCTCCAACAGTTTGTTGTAATCGTTCCTCACAGCTATCGCGCAGCCACCTACTCTGTTCTCATTAGCATCGCCGCAGTATATGGTGTAATTTTCGATGCTGATGACGGGCCGATCTCTCATGCGTGTTTCCTGCAGTGCAGCAAAAGACATACAGGGATATCGCAGAAGTCTGGATAGAGCGGCTTGTTGGAGTTCACTCGCTAGGGCTCGGCAGTTCAGCTTTGAGGAAACGAATGGTTTTTGCCAAAGATTCCATGCTCTCTTCAGGTAGCTGACCTTTTGAGGTTATGGGCTTTGGCAATGTGTTGGACGACAGCACCTTTTCGCAATGTATGGGAATCTTTCCCCATATAGCAGTGCGGGTTATATAGCTCGTACGTTCCCAATGCGTACACTCAAACGCCTGATTGCATTTGGTTGAAGCAGGGCCACCACGTCCAGGTAGCAATCAGACTCGTATACGCGGTCCCGATTAGGGTATTAAAAATCCTAAGTCTTTAGTGACCCACTCTATAATGGAGCCTTCCCAGAAGGGGAACATTTCAGGCTGACTCCAACGTTGAAATTACTACTAACCATGTTTGGAACAGTTATGCTAACGTAACAGAGGCAGCGTATAGACGTAAAAACAAATGTCCCCATAGAGACAAACGTATCTATGTTTCCAATTGTTAACGTCACTTATATAGAAGAGGACGTGGCTCTATCAACCAACATGACAATCTCGGACTCTAGCGACAGGATCGGATGGCCCACCTAGGCGCGCCGCAACGCGACCACTCGGTCCCAGCAGGTATAATGAGGAGCGAGTACGGATACAGGCGCTTGCTACGCTCCAACGCACCGCTTTGACCGCACCTGTTTACGCAGCTACCGAGCTTTATGCCGTTTTGACCCAACTATATGTTACCTCACCGACATAAAATGCTGGAATCGATCATACTCAAAGTCACACACCCAACAGCGAAGACCACTATCCATTTAAATTGGAAATGATGATTGGCAAAAAGCAATACCCTGAAGATACCTGAGACAAAGCATAGTTGGGAGACACTCAGTAGCGCCCTTACCTCCGGAAGTAAATAACCACCTCAATCGAGGTCCCAACACCAAAGCAATACTCCTAGAGGATCTATGACATGTAAGATAAAGTCACTGAGAGAAAAAGCAAGATAGCATTCAGAAATAAAGGCGCCACAGAGTGCCCCTCTTCCAACTACATTTCCCTTGATCGCTGCTCAAAAGAAAAAAAAAACGAACGAACAAAGGAAGGCTAACCACCAGCATCTGTAAATCCACGGGCAGGATAGGGTGACAGGCACACCGCCGTGAGGAAGCATTACGAAACTGACACAGTAGCCCAATTACTAGGCGTCTGATATATTGTTTTGTGCGCAGCCTACACGCACTACGCGCGATGATAATATGTGGCAAAATGCTCTCTGGTTTTGATCATCTTCTCTATCTTCCTGTATCTTCCAGGTCAGTTTTCTTTCTTGTGACTTCTTCAGCCTATGTGTTCACTTGTATGTTACTAGTGTGTTCGTGGTGCATATTTCGCACACATTGATATTACCTAGATAGATAAATGGACATGATAAAATAATATTTTCTCATTTTAATTTCTACTTCTTTCATATTTTCCGGTGTTTGTCAGGTAAGTTTTATTTTTGATGGTTTTTTAGTTTATGTGTTTATTTATTTGTCTCTTTAATGCCCTTTGTGCTCCTTTGCGCACAAGCTTCTTTTTGTGTTTTTTTTTTTCCATGACATGCATTATGTCCTCTAATGCATACGGTTGCACGTTCTTCGTCGTTCTTGATCTTTACGTTTCTTCTCACATAGCTTGCTGTACCTTCTGCCATCCTTTGTTGTCGCATGCACATGATCAAGCGAACCATTGGATGCTCTGCAGGGGAAGCTTGATGTATACTCTGACATTTCTATTTGATCCCTACCTTTGGTCACTGCTAGCCTAATGAAGTTTAAATGTAATTTCAGATCTTGTGGACGTTAGAAACCTTTAAGAAGAACTACTAGCATTGTACTCTTCTCAATGATGTGCTTGAGCCAATAGGTGTGTCCACGCGAACGTTTGCTGACCCTTCAATACAATGGGGCATACCTCATGCCTGGTGGTGTTAAACGAAGGCTTCTTTATATCCCGTCATCTGGAAGCACAACAATGGGTCGTGTAAGCCTGCAAGAAATTCATTATATGAGGTTGTTCTTAACCAAGTTAACCGTGCTATTTTCTCTTTTGTTCGAACATACTTCCAACCTGCACAATGGATGCCACACGCAAGTCAGTTTTTTTGCTGTGGCTCTACTATTGCCATGAATGAGTGCCCAGTCTGTGGCGTAGCTAAAAGTAGGATGGAAAAGCACATTGTCAACGTCCATACATATTCGCAAGAACAAATTGAGGAATTGAAGGATTAGAAAAATGGGCGGAAAATTGCTGCATCGGAGAAGTCAGTATATGTTTTTGAGTGCTGTGATGTTACATTCAACAGTGCGCGTGGATTGAGCCGACACAGAACCACAAAACATGCTGAGGAGTGTTCATTGCCACCTGTTATATATCCTATCTCCAGAGAAGGCGTTTATGTGAGCCACATAGATAGCTTCCATGATGGTTTTTCGGCGTACTAAATGTTGTTCACATTTTTATTGATAACTTTCTGATTCTAACAAAACTGCATAGGTAGAATCACCGTGAGCTCGCAGAGCATACTCATCAAAATCATGCCGAGGGCGCAGATGAGTTCGTGGTGGAGACTATCGACTTCCCGAGGTTTACGAGATTATCAAGTTGGAATCCTATATGTATTTGCTTGTAGATTATAATTCTTGACTTGTATGTCTTCAAGAACTGGAAATTAGACTCGGAGAAAGCGGGTGTGCTAAGCCGTTTCACAGCCAGGACATACGGAACTCGCCAAAATCACATATTTGCGCTGCCACTGCTCTTTCTGCTCAACCTCCGTCCCAGAGAAAACGAACAAGTCTGTGGCGCACTGCACAGCATATATGAATGTATGTGTACTGCATTTTCTAACATTAACAATAAGTGGTCCCCTATACTACTCCTAATAAAATCATATAAATTCTAGGTGAGAGAGGAAGTTGACGGTGTGACAGTCGAACATTGCGTGACCCATATCGGACATGAAGTCCACCCATCTAGGCTAAATTTAGACGAGAGTGCTGTAAATTACATAGTCTTGCTGTTAAAGGATGGTCTGACCGTCCGACAAGTGTACAAAAAATAAGGATGCAAGTAATAGGAGGCCCGCCTACTACTTTGTATTTCATTACAAAACGAGACATAAGGTACATCACCTACAACTGTTGCATTTAGAAAATATCGACGAAATAAGTGATACTCAGAAATACCGCCTCCAAGTGCCGAGTTGAGCCAGGAGGACTTCACAATCTGGACACGGTGTCAATTCACATGCGAGTTGATATCAACTCGTAGTCTGATGGCATCCAGTTCTACAGGCCAGCACGAGACGCCAGCGGAGACGGATTCGTGCTGGGTAAATGACATGAAGAGATAAGTCCGTACTTTGCATCTTACAAGATACATTTAGTCGTCAATCGTTCCAACGCAGAGAGAGAGGCTACGGAAGTGCGGAAGGAGAGCGTTATGCGTGGACGATACGTCCAACCTAACGTCCTACTCGCTAACATTGGCCACTGTAATTGTTGCGGATGAATGGCACATAGCTCTCCCAACTGCATACCTCCTCTCTTGCAGGTGATCAGCAGATTGAGTGTTCACAATTTTGCACATCCCAAAGTTTTACAGAATGACTGAGGTGGAGGTTGGTTTAATGTTTGAGCAAGTGAAAAAGCTTCTGCATTCCTTCCACACCACGGACTACTTGATGACAGATGACACGAACACGTTCTGGAATTATTTTATTAGGGTGTTTCAAACATTTTGGTCCAAGCGGCTCCTTTGCTTATGGCATGTGCAGCAGGAAATGATGAGGAACGCCAACGCGAAACGTATCAATGTGTGGCATCTTCGCATTGTCCCAAGCCAGATTTGCAACAAATTATATTGCTTTTTCAGCGCGACCTCTTCGAGCCGTTCCTCAAGAAGATGAGAGATATCTGCTTCGTCCGTGACAGGATTTTTTTTTTGTGGTGAAACATACGCCAATGCTGAAGTACCTCCGTGATAATGAAGAAGGTGTACTCGCCTTGTACATGATATAATCATGGTGCATGATCATATTGCATTCTCCGATCAAGTGATTATTGGTTACCCGCTAATTTCTTTCACAGGAGCGATAGAGTAGACTAGGGAGCAGCTTTCAGGCGGCTAGGGTTCTGTTTTAACACGTCTATGCTTTGTGAGCAATTCGTGTTTCAACGTTTTGTGAAAGTTTTCACAAACGTTGAAACACGAATTGCTAGAGGGAAAAGCAAATGTCAGGGCAGACCGACTTCTCCAGCTGCTCAACGCATTAACTGCCGAACTGGAAGAAGAAAGAGAGATAATAGTTGAAATATTAAGCAACATATTTCCGTTCTCTCGAACTCACTTTGTATCATTTGGAAGTAAAGAAGATTGGAAAAATGAAAGTACAGGCTCCAGCAGCTTTATAAGGCGCACATGTTGGCTGTCAACAAATACTCTGGGCAGTAGCAACGTGTCGCTGTTGCTGGTCCTGGAACCTGGGAATTGAGAGGCAATGACGACACATATTACGTGAAAGAACAACATTGCCCATGCGAAGAGCAGGTAAGGTGTTGTGAACTAACATCAGTGTTTCGAAGTTTGAATTGCAAGATGCATCGGATGGAGCCAAGCACTAGCAGTACAAACAGTCAAATTTATTGGATTCATGGTTTAACATGCGAAGATTCGGTGCATACGGAATGTATCAGCAACAACGTATGCCCACGCGACGGAACAGAGTTGGACAAAAATGATGTGTAGTATAACAGAGATGCAGCCTTATTTATTTAGTGTTTCAATTGTGTGATTGAAGTTAAATGTGTACAAACTCAATAAATAGGTATTATTTGTAAATGTGATGTGATAATTCAGCAGGAGAAATTGAGTATAATGTGCTATCAAAGTCTATGCCCTAAGGGAGTTATCAAATAGAAACGTCAGAGTATACATCAAGCTTCCCTTGCAGAGCATCCAATGGTTCGCACGATCATATACCTGCAAGAACAAAGGATGGCAGAAGGCACAGCAAGGTATGTGAGGATGAACGTAAAGAAGAAGAAGAAGAACGATGAAATTACCATACAGCATGTCATAGCATGCTCAAGAGGACTTAATGAATATTTGAGGAAAAACCCATACACAAAGGTATACAAGAGAAGAAAAAGTTGACAGATCAACGAGAGAAATCACAAAGAATAATACTCACCTGATAACAGGAAAATATGAAAGGAATAGAAATTGAAATTAGAAAATATTATTTATCATGTCGTGAGTGCCTGCCCCACACATACCGCGAGTTGAATCAGTGAAAAGTGTATATCAAGAAAGTATTGCAAAAATAGCATTGGAAAAGGAAATGAATACCACTTTCGCTGGAATAAAGGCTACCTTGAATACCGGACCGCTTGCTTACTTAGATACACAGATGCTCCGTCATTATTGAACGTGCAGGCCTAGCATCTTTTCCAGTCGTTTCGTTCCCTCGCTATTGCTATCCGAGATGTTATCAAGTTTCGTGAGTGACGTTCAAAGGTTCTTGACCTGTATCCAGCTGAGGTCTCAACTGATTCATCCGTGTAGCAAACACATTCCCCATCTGCCTCCCTCGAGGGCATTTATCATCCCTTGAGATCCAGCCTAGCTTTCTTTTAGTCTATCTATCGCCGATTCTTCTCATAATGTGACCGGCCCATCTATACTTAGCTTTCGATATATTTTTGTCACAGCAACATTGGGGTGATGAGTTAACATCCACAACAATCGATTTATCAAGATTCTCAAGCCTGACGAAATCCTTGCAAACATTAGCAGCTGTTGCTAAGCTTCTAGTCAGATGGGTGGAAAGATGTAATGCGAAAAGAAGCTCACATATAATGCTATGAAGCATAGCAGAATTTGAATCAGCAAAAGAAATTTTGGATGCTAATCTGAGATTGAGTGAAAAATGTAGTACAGCAGAAACACATAAAAGCATCTCAATTATAGAGCTATCAAAAGGATTTGAAAGTCAAAAATTCATCAGAGACGGCTTCGGAATAGTCCGGTTTGAATCTAGAATTCAAGATGCCATCTTACCGTGACACGAAGAATCCTATCTCTATCCCAAACGATTCGGAATAGAGATTTGGCCAGGTTAATCATATAAACCATAAAGGCATGAAAAATGCCCATGCTGGCAGAGAACATACGCTGTCTTTAGTAAGAGGAAAATATAAGATTATCAACCATCACGTACAGTTAAGAAAATAATTGGGAAATGTGTTACTTGCAAAAAATTTCACCATCTACCATTTGGAGCGCCTGAAGTGCCATCACTTCCACCAGACCGGGTGGAAATCAAGAAAGCATTTCAAAGTATTGGATGCAATTTCATGCGACCATTTGAATCAGAAAGGAATGAAAGAATGTACATATGTCTGTACACTTGCTCAACAACAAGAGCAATCCTCTTGGAAGTGACTGAAGATCTATCAACTGGAGCCTTTTAAACACTTTCCTCCGCTTTATATCGCGTGGAGAAGTTCCACTGCTTGATAGGACGGACAGTGGAAGCAATAACAAACTAGGTCATCAAGTCATAGACAATATTTTCAATAAACATGATCTCAGCTGAAGCTCAGTTGTGACCTTCTCCGCTTCTGAACGTATCAAATAGATTTTTAACCCTCCAGTTACACCATGGATGGGCGGAGTCTGGGAAAGGCTAGTAGGTTCCGTAAAAAAGAGCTTTCAGAAAGCCATAGGAAGAAGAAAGCTTTCATTTGAAGAGATGATGACAATCATCGCCCAACTTGAGGCTATTATAAACACCTTATCAATCGCAAAATTCAGTGGGACTGAGATTTCTCTACAACCTGTCGACTTCCTTCAGGGAATTTGTAATTTGCAATTCCAGTTGTTGCTATAAACAGATTATGATAAAGACTATTATCCTAACCTAATCCAAAGCGTGTCACAAGTAAAAGAAGCACTCGAATTCTCGTAAATGATATCCAACAGGTTTTGGGATGCTTGGAACACGCAATACTTAACAGTGTTTAGAGATGACCAGAAAAGATATCTTAAACAACCAAGACATTGGTAGAATATGATCCCAAAAATAGGAAAAAAAATTTCCTTGTAGAACAAGAATTGATTCCGCGCGGTAGCTGGATGTATGGCAAAGTTGTGGAGATTATTCAAAGCAAAGATGGACAGATTCGGACGATAAAACTACTTATGCCAAGTAGAAGAATATTACAATGCCAAACAAAGTTTCATCGCTGGAAATTTCTTCTAATACTTCCGTAAATAATTCTCCACTGCACAGAGAATTTCCTCCTTGAAAATATGAAAATTCCACCAGCATTTCTTAACGAGGTGCGAGATTCTCAGACCTCTTTCGAAAAACTGAATAATTCACTATTACCTCGATCAGAGGCGCGAGATGCACCAGCATATCTTAACAAGGCGCGAAATCTACCGCACTCACATGCAGGGACGAGAGACTCACTCACTCCTCTAAATGATAATACAAGAGAATGCTCATCAAACAGGTCACGAAAATAGCCAAACCGTGCATCAAAGATCCGTGCATATGAAGTTATTCAACAGCACGAACAAAGTCTGGAGGAGACAATCTCATGGCCAGTTCGTCTACATTCTTAATGCTATCAATACTACTGAGTTTGACAAGTACTAACCCTTTTCCTATTAACTCCTCCCTTATATGCGAGGAAGGATCTTTGAAAATTCATCCTGCCAATGAGCACTACGAACTTTGTCTTGATGCAAGACTTTTGAAAACGCAGCTGACATGTTTTTCAGATTACCTGAAACACCCACGGACAAAAGTACTCTTGTTCAGCTAAGAGTGATAATAAATGGAACCATAACGTCAGAGATCATAGAGTGTAATCCACCAAGCTTTTGTGGTTCATCAAAAACATTGTTCAGCAAACATCGTAATGGAAATCCCTAGTGTGGACCAGCGGGTGCCATCTTTTCGGTCGCAATATTTCTGTATTGCATAATTGTAACCGCAATTTTTAGAGTGTAGTCCGTTGAAAACATTTTACAAAAGAAACGGCAAAACGCGATAGCAACGACCAGTCAAAACTGTGCTTCGGTCAAATCTGCAGAACCGATACTAATGAGTGCATTCAAGCCATTGCCGCTTCCTACAATATCCGTATACAATATCCGTTTACGAACGTACAACTGTCCTAGTCAGTGTTTTTATCCTCCCAGACAAGTCTGGTACCAATTTATCGATCCCAGAGGGATGAAAGGCTTGGTGAGGATTAGGGCGGATTCGAACCTCCGATTGCGCAGGAAGCAGAAGCTCTAACCGCTTCACTACACCCGCCCTCACTCTGTCCATAGGTGGAATAAATGGGTGTCAGCACGGTTACATGCGACACACAACTGAACTCATATGCAGTAGTGAAAATGATTGCAAGTATGAACACAATCAAGAAGTACTTTTCAATAATGTTGATTCACAACTACATAGACACTACACTACATAGACATCATTCATGGGAATAAGTGAACTGGTTTGATCAAAACCACGAAAAAACCAATAAAATGAACTGTGCGAAAATATCGTAATTTTTCACCATAGACACTTCGCACAAAATCTTTCATACAACGAGATGCCCACAGATGGGATCCTGTTTTCATGATAGATACACCACCCTAACATCGGCAGAAGTCATCGATGAATTTAGTGAGACGAAGCCTTATCCTGGGTATCCGCCCTGCGTTCATACATGTGGCGGATTGCCATGGGGCTGTCTACTTCCATTACCAGCCTGCTCGTTCATGCGCATATTCCTCGAAACGAAAAAGTCTATGGAATTTTCAGATGTGCAAATTAGGAACAAGTCGTAGAAATCCATGCAGAAATTGAGATTCACGACATTAAGAAAAATAGATTTCTCTTATACCATATTTATCCCAAAAGGTAGATGGATCTTCAATCATAGTACCATCTTTGCAAAAGCTATATTCTCCTTTAATGGATAGAAGCTTTGTCATAGCAAAAGATGACGCTCTTACGATGCCCCATTACCATCAACTTCCCGTGGTATGCCCTAACGAAAGCTTCGCGTTGAAGAATTTCTCGCAATACAGCAATCAAATGATTTGTGTTTGTGAAAATCTAGAGACACCCAATACATGTTATTGTCCAGACATGTCAATATAAAGTCAAATCAGATGTCTCAAATCAACTTCCAATAGAAATCCCTTACAAGAAGATAATTCATGAAGATATGGAAATACAACTGTACTCTTAAGAAGGAGAAGTCACTCTAGCAATAAGTTCATCTCTGATGTTGGATAGTGCAAGTTACATTGTGATTGAACTATCCAAAATAAAGCCTGGAAAGTATTAGGCTGCTATGAATGCTTTGAAAGAGCTAGTTCTCCACACATAAAAGTTGACGTTGACCGCACTAAAGTCATCATTTCTATTCCGATGAACAACTTCGACAGCATCCTACAAGAGATCGACGCCTCTGACACATTCGTTCCTATTGCCACATCACTGAGAGCTCTGCCCCGTGTGGTCGAGAACTCACACCTGGAGCTGGCAAGACATTTGCATCCTATTCAGAATGCATGCGTCAAGCTGCTAGAACGCTCCAAGCACAAATCTCCCTGTATTTTCTGCTCAACCGCAGAAAATCTCCATAACTACACGACTTACTACTGTAATCATTTTCCCGACCCTGTGTCAAATGCCTTGAAGGCTACTCGCTTGCTGCTCTGCGAGCCCTGCTTGAAACCACAACATAATGGAGAAGACTATGGAATCAAGTATGCGAAATGTGGTCTACTCCACTATTCGCTGCTTCGCAGTGGAAGAACCCGTTTTGATATTCTCCCCCCTCCTTTAAATGAAGGAAATTCTGGAAAAAAATTCTTCTATTCAACTGGTCGTACTCCGTTATCTTCAATTTATTCTTCGAATGTTATTTAACTATTCTTGTTTTACTTTTCTACACATCGCCTCCTCGCAACAGGTAAAATGCAACATCTCCTCAATCGGTACAGGCAAGGATCAATCATCTACCAATCTATGCAACACCACTGCCGCGAGATATACGTAACATACGCTCTTCTTTTATATCGTTGTTTCCTTATTGTTATTTCATTCTTATTGTTTCCGCTATTATAAGTGTCAGTCCACTTTACTTAGCTGGGCGGGACTGTTCGCCAATAGACGCCGAACGTCTACCATACTTCGTTATCCTCGTAATGCATTGCTGCAAACATATTGCCGTGACACAATGCCGTAGTACTGTTGTGTACGAGGCACGCATAAGCAGACCTCAGTGTAATCGCCTATATGATCGTATTTGCACGACACCGAAGTGTAAAATATGCCCGGATAACAACGAGGGTGATTGCATGAGTTCATGTGTTGTTTATATGATTTGCTGTGTACAGTGTGGTGACGAATACATAGGAGAAACAGCTAGACCACTATGTATTCGAATCAAAGAACACCTGGACGGCAAAAGGAAATCATGTGACTCCACTGCATTGGGTGGTCACAGGGTGCGGCGTCATAACGGAGAAGATTTTGAAGTTAAGATCACGATTTTGGCGCGCGAACCTAGCATTGCGGCGCGCAAGGCTCTGGAGGCTTTTTGGATCCACTCCAGGAGTCCAAAAATGAATCGCAAGGAGGAATGCCTCTCCATTACGCGGGAACTCGCGCCTTATTTAAGGCTGATATTTGATTGCGCTAGTCACCTCACATCAGGTATCTAGCAGTGGCAGGATAGTCAGCTGATGCTAAGGTACGATGTTTTCTTTCACGGATAGCTATGAGACCCAACGGTTAACGTAGGACTTTCTTTGTTGGGCGGATAAGGCGTTTGATCGGATTAGTCACGTTCGATTTCACCCCTTTCAGGCTCTGAAGAAGGCGATATTGCCGAAACGTTAGCCACGAATAAAGGACTATAACAACCTCGTGTACGGCTCTACTAAAGAAAACAATTATAGAAGTGCTAACATGCCGAGGTTTATCGAAAGTCGCACATGGAGACCTCAGTGTATTCTTATAATCGTAGTTGGCTATATAAGAAAGACTATATAAGAAGCAATACGCCAGCTGATCTCAGCTAGGTGAGTATTAGTGCAAGTGTCTGCCACTACTCCATTGTTATTCGGACCAAAGGTCCTACTACTAATAAAGAATTCCACCGAATCACCTTCTACAAAGGCACTACACATACATATCACGCGTCAAAAGTCTGACTGTTACCTGCAAGTGCTGGTCCTGCTTTTACTGGACGCAATCAGGCACTTCGGTATACGCAATGGGACGTGACGAGCTGTATAACCCGCACTGTTATATGTGGAAAGATTCCCATACATTGCGAAAAGGTGATGTCATCCAGCACATCGGAAACATGGAATCTTTGGCAACAAATTTCCGTCTCGTAACATTGAACTGCCAGTCGCTTTCAAGCGAACTCCAACAAGCCGCTCTGTCCGGACTTCTGAAATATTTGCACGCACCGTTTGCTTCATTGCAGGAAGCACGCATCAGGGATCGCCGTCTCAGCAGTATCGACAATTACACCATCTACTGCGGCGATGTTGATGAAACGAAAGTAGAAGGCTGCGCAATAGCTGTCAGGAGCGATTACAACAACCTGGTCGAGGAGTTGAGATCAACGTCGTCAAGATGCGCCTTTGTACGACTGCGGGATCGCAGAGGACTCAAACTCTGGATCGTAGGTGCTCACGCACTTTGGTATCCAACATACCAAGCCAGCAGGCGGTAATAGCCGGAACTGATGCGAATGCAAAGATGGGACTTGAACAACAATCCGATGTGCTTGGAAAATGGTTCTATACTATGGAGCACACATCAGACAACAGAAATCGCCTGAAAGACCTTTGCGAGTAGACGAACTTCTTCATTGCATCCACGTTCAAGAGGAATCTTCGACGCCATCAGCTTACATGGTAAGGGACAACCCCATCAAAACTAGAAGAGCGGCGAAAGCGGGAGATATCGACTCGTCAGCTCCAGCTCGATTACGTTCTGACGAAGAACATACCTTTGTTAGATATCCAAAAATCTAGAGCTGTCTGGGAGATCGCATTTCGTTCCGACCAGCTCTTCTCAGCTTTATGGTACGGTTCCAGAAATGGTATCGGGGAGCTCAACATCAACCGAACCTCGACTTGGCAGGTTTGAAAGACGAATGCAGAAAGAGGTTTCGCCAACGGGTGTCGATCAATATTGGATTACGGACCAATAAGAAAGCGGGCGAGGCTGACTCTTTCACTAACTGCATTCAAGGCGCTGCAAAGAAAACGCTGCCCGTTTTAACACCGAGGAAGAAGTTCGCTTCTGCATCTGTGGAGACAATATCCACGTACAATTCTGTGTTGCCCGCACTGCCGCTGAATTCAGCCAGAAGAAGCTCCTGAGAAGGAGGTTTGGTAGTCAGCTGAAACGTGATCGTGAGAACGAATAGACGTCAAGAGCGAAGGAGTTTGAAAAGAGGTGGGAGGATAAGAATCCGAGAAAGCCCTATACTCTGGCAAGGCAGTATAGTGGCAAGACGATGAGGTGTTCGCCTGTCCTGAAGACAGCCAACGCAGTCGCTGTCGGGGAGGCATCTGGAGGGAACATTTTAACACTTTGCTAAACCGACAAGCGCCGTCACTCTCTGAACTCGTGCATGCTCAAAGACAGACATACACCGCAGTCAGCGAAGAGCCACCGACAGAGTCGGAGGCTCTGGTGTGTATTCAAAAAATGAAGAATGGACAATCTGGCGGAGACGATGAAATTAGCACAGAAACGCTAAAATCTTTTCCTCCTTCTGTGATTCGCGAGATGACGAAGAACAATCTGTTCAATATGGATTGACAAAAGGATACCTGACTCGTGGAGAAACGCGATTATAATTCCTCTCCAACAGAAGCTATCCACCACGAAACCAAAAAAAAACAAGTGATTGCCAAGGAATATCACTAATGCGTGTACGCAATGCAATGTACAAGGTTTCGGATCGAATCATCCTGGGTCGACTAATCCGACATCGCAAAGAAATAACCCATGACGAGCAAGCCGGCTTTCGTTCTGGTCGATCGACGACTGATTAGGTGTTTATTCTGAGAAGAGAGATTGAAGAGTGGCAGCAGTATTCGAAGCCTCTTTAGTTAGATTTTTTTTTGGACTTCAAAGCCGCCTTCAACTCTCTTCACTGAGGCGGTCTTCTCAATGCGCTTCGCGCCAATGGTGTTCCAGGAAAAGTGGTGCCGCTCATAAACGACATGAATAGATGAACAACTGCTGCGGTTCGAACACCAGCTGGATGTACTACACCGTTCGAAGTAGAAACTGGAGTGAGACAAGGGGCCGTGGCGGAACCATTTCTGTTTAATTTTGCCGTCGATGACATAATGCGAAGAACAGTTGATCAGTGTCCCGCCGATGTCATTTTAGCGCCCCGTGTGTCCCCTACTCCGGATCGCGAGTGGCCGACAATGTAGTAGTATTCGCTTCTAGCAGTGCAAAGTCACAGCATGTTGTTAACCTTGTAGCGAAATTAGCTGCAGTCTACGGACTGCAACTCCGCCCTGATAAATGCAAGCAAATGCGGGTCTTCTCGAGACCCTCAGCGGGAATCAGAGTAAACGGACAACCTATCGAAACGTGGATGACATGTGTTATTTGGGCTGTATGCTGGAAAGCGATGGCAGCTACGAGAGAGATATTCAGCAAAGATGCGATGATGCTAATTCGGCATTCAACTCACTGACCAAGCGCCTGTGGTCGGCCCCCAACGCCAACGAAGTCAGCTGCAAGCCTACCTATTCGCAACTCGCCCTACTATATATATACGGATCGGAGACTTGAATAGTGGCTTCGACGGTGATGGAAAAGTTTGGTTGCATGGAGAGAAAATTGTTTAGACGACTGTTAGTCTACTTTTGGCTGATGGTGTGCTATAACGAAGAACTTTACGGAAGTAGATATGGTGTACCGGCGGATGACATGTGGAAAACGTCAACATCTTGCCCGGCCTTCTGAAGTAGTTACGGAAAAACCGTTTTCGCTTCTTTGGTCATAAATTAAAGAAATCAGCAAATCGGTTTGTTCAACGAGTTCTGAGTAGTTTGTTGGGTTCAAGCTGGAAGAGGTCACCTGGCCGAAAACGGAAGTTCAGTCAGTCGAGGCATAAAGTTCCACCGCTTATGGAAAAGCGACGGGTAAAGAGATTCTGTGCGAATTTCAGCTGAGCAACGAACAGGATGGGCTTGGATATGTTCAAGGACGGCAAGATGCGGATACCCACGTTAGGCCGTTACACCGGCCCGCCGATTAAGTCAGTAAGTCATCAAGCCTTATTTGTTCTATATAAGCTAGCAACGGTTAACAATGTGTTCGTTGCAATGTCTTTCAACGAATCCATATTAAAATTTCAACTATAAAAACTATACGAACAGCGACTCTATGTGCAAGATTTGCACTTATCCCGGATAATCTCCATCTTCATGGTCATTAGACTTGAATTACCTGGGTTAAAGACTTAAATGGACATTAATCAGGCCTTAGTAATTTGTGTATATTCTTTCTACTCCTTTCTACCTTTTTATCTCTTCACTTCTATCTATTCTCTGCACATAATCAAGATGAGAAGTCAGGTGTTTTAGTGGCGAACAGAAACCTCTGTATCTTCAAGGTACGCCATTAGGTACAATGCATGTCTGCGAGGCATAAGTCGTCGTCATCAAGCCTTGAATGCCAGTCTTACATAGTAAAATATGCAACAAAAAGGTCCTAGAAAGCGAGAAGTAACAAAAATGTAGTCCGACAGCGATCGATAGAACATTTTTCGAACATGTCTCCTATTTCCAGATGGATACATGGTTTCCATCTAACAATTCAGAAGAGGATAATATATACTTCCACTCACATTTCTGAAGGGCACTTCACATATGTAAACCTCTTAAACAACTCGACTTTATCTAAAGTTTCAAACAACTTCTATCAACAGCCACTTTTCTTTTCTGTCCGTTTGAAAAATAATCGTAAGTGCTGCAGACACAGCGAAATGGGCGGGCTGGGCGGTGTTTGCAGGACATCGGCAAGATGTAGCACAAAAGGAGCGACCAGGCTACTGTGGTAATCATGACGCTGTCAGGACTCCTGCAGTGAAATTGTCGACGCTCATTAGCCTCCTGGATACGCGGCGGTACGTCACGCGAGTTCCTCTTGACCGTTCCTCCTTTCACATCCTTGCATCACATTCAAACGGCACAACTCATAATAATAGATCATGCGATTTTGCAAAGGAACTGATAGCAGATGCTTCTGACATATATACACCGGGAGGTTGACAATAATCTGGTAGGATCACAGCCTCCTTTAGGACAACAGCGATTCTCCTATCCATCAATGAAGAATGTGGTTTTTGCAAGGAAATCACTGTCAACTATAGTTCACCATAGTCTGCATGATATAAACAAACTTAGTTTATTCGATGCATAGATACCCTCGGTTCGGATCATTAAAAGACAATGGACAAATATTACTATTATTATTACAAATACAAATATTGAAACCAGACACGAGTCAACGGAACCATTTCGCTCAATTATAGTTCTGCGCTGAGTGAAACAGTTATTGTCATATTGATATTCCTGTTTTGCTAACGTCACAAAACACTGGGAATTCGTGAAGAGTGAGAAGTGAGAGAAGATAGCAAGTGTCGATAGACTCTTATACACGCATTGTTCATTTCGTATATTACAGACTCAATTGGGAGCTCTCCCATAGGCAATGTTTCCATTCTATTCCATTTATCATCAATTCCTTCGATTAGAGACTTCAATTTGACACCCACTGGGTTTGCAATTTATTGGATTACAAATCCAATTTGTCTGAATTACATTATCACGTCTTGTTAGCTATCGTTTTGATGAAATTGTTACCTTTATTACAAATTCGTTTGAAGTTGTCTCATACTTGACACCAAAAAGTCTTTTGGTTCCTGCTTGTGCTCTGTCCTCTACTGAAATAGTGTTGTTCATTTCTATTCAACTTGGAATACATTCCCGTGAATTTATGTCGATTTCATGAAAGATCTTTGTAAAAGCAACATATATATCTAATGCTTCACTTTCGGCGTCAGCACAAAGGAAGATGTTGTCCTAATAGTGTCCTTTTTTTGCATTTTCCATTGAAAGTGGAGTATTCTTGTGGTTTAAATATGCCAAAATGGCCATATTCAGAATATCTGGTACCGACGTATTTTCGAAGAGCAAACGATTGAATCTGTATTCTCTCGATTCGGAGGCCTGTTTATGTCTTTCTACCGTAGAAAGCGAAACAAACCTTTATGATTTCCCACTAGTCTGATTTGTGTGAAAGCCGCTTCAGTATCGCACAGAAGAATAATTTTACTGATTCCACTTACGGCTAAAACATGAATTTCGTTCATGAACGATTCTTCCGCATAGATGACATTATTCAACGAAAGCTGTCCGACTCTTTTAGAAGAAGCATCAAGCACTATTCTCAATGGTTTTGCCTTTCCTGGCTTCCAAACTTCGGAATGAGGCATGTGGTACGTGCCAGTCGAATCTTCATTTTGTCCGTAAACTATTTCGACTACTCCATTTTGAAAATAATCGACATTATTTTGTTGCACCATTCACGCTGGTGACTATTATTAGATATTAATAGATAGTACTAGATAGTTCTATCTGCAATGAAACCAATCGGCGGTATGCTACTCCGCAATTATTCACTAGGTCCAGCACACTGTTTTGTTCGTTCAGTGTTTTCGTTCTCAGTACATATTTCAGGTGATAACCGTATTTTTGACGCAAGAGGTACCGTAGCGACACTATGCTACAGACAGTGACTTTAAACTGCACTAGATATACGCTTGAACATCTGTTAACTTATTTATGTCAACGACGGGTGGGCAGAACTTTGACGCAAAGCGATGTATCGCTGTTTTTACTGCGAAGGACAAAGATAAACTCCACGCTGTTGTGTGACTTTTGCGTTTAGCGTTTAGGGGTTTAAAGGACACATTCCTCTTCCGAAAATGACGAATTTTCTTATTATAACCCCAAAAAAGCAACTTCGATGCTGTTACTGCTGCGAAAAAAGGCGCCTACAGCCAGGATTAGCGATAAAATTAGTACAAAGTAGGCTCCACGAGTTTCTAAATAACGTCAGAGTAACTTTTTTCATGCAATAATACTTTGGCAGTGTTGTAGTTTCTATCTACATTCCTATAAAGTTAGGTCTTTCTAGCTTTCATAGTTTTTTCGAAACCCAGTTGAGAAAAATTCTAAGTTTTGCCTCAAATTTTCGAGTTTTTCTCAAATAGCTTTTGAGAGAACCAGAACACCTACAGAGATCAAAATTTGCGATCACAAGTTAAGGGTTTTCTTTGATGCTCTATCAAAATATGGCATCAAACTTTTTCAACCGCCCTATCGTAATCTCTCGACGGGAAAAAATGCGAAATCTCATATTTTTGGCTGCGCACCAAAATCTGTGTGACTTCACACAAAGTCCAATAACTTAGCTCGTAGTTTATAAAAAAAGAGTTCGATTTGAAGTATGTTGTAGAGAAAGATTCTCGCTATCATGAACAAATTTCTCTTTCCTGCAGGTAGTTTTCGTTCTCTCAAAAGTTAGTTGAGAAAAAGTAAAGAAAAATGCTAAATTCCTCAACTAGTTTTCAACAAAACCAGAGGGTCCCTAAAAAAACATTTCAACCGTTTCATAGTGCAAATCTCTAAAAAAAAAAAAGCCGACACATTTGTCCTTCTCCGTTTCGTCTTCAGTTCGTCATTGATGTTCACTGCAGCTTGACAAAATTCGACCAGTTCATCAGTTACTTCCACTCAGAGCTTGTATTAATCGCCAAAATCACCTCTGAAGTACCTCCGAAGTATGTAATTACCTCTTCATACATAAGCACGACAAATAATACTGTGAATACAGTTTCAGAAACATTGCTATAAAGTATTCTCCTCCGTAATTTTTTTTTCGGTCTTGTAAAAATCAGGATTACGGCGAGGATCGATCTGTACATCGTCTGCAATCACTGTCAATTAGTGGAATTGTGTGTAGAAAGAGAAAATAATGAGAAAACGCTTTTAGAGTGCCCTCTGCTCCGGCATTAGTTCCACTTTGCAAAAATGGAAAAATTTCGGCGGGATCGAACTTTTAACTGCTCGTTTTCATTGAAGACGAGTAAAATTGCGTGCAAATAGTATAGAATAGTGTGAAAAGGGTTTTAAAATGTTTCCTCTGTCGTTCTCCGCTGTTTTTTCCACTCTGCGAAAAAAAGATTCCGCTGGGGAGCTCTAGACCTTTGTTTAACTGTCAAAAGAAGAATTGTGCCGTCCAGTATACTCTAAAAGCTTCACCATCTTTACAACTTATATGTGCACATATGTCCTAACACATTTGTAATCATCTTCATTTCATCATTTCTAATTCTAATATTGAACCATCACCGCACAGTCGCGGCCGAACCGAAATTTTGTGTGTGTGTGTGTGTGTTTTTAAATACGATGTTATTTCCACCTCTGTGACTCCGCGTATCTATTTCCTCGCAGGTCTGCCTCATCTTGGTAACATGTCAACCTCAAAAGTGGAAACACCTATGCAAACGGCTGCTCAAATAGTAGCGAACAGTTTACATGATCTGACGTGGTACGTTATCTTTATCAGTAAGATAATGTTGTTCACACCTTTTTACGTTAAATCATCATTCAGTGATAACTGTCGAGAGAAAACAGGAGGGCAACCCATACTTTGAGTACTGCTTTCAAATCGTGTCTATATTATGTGGGTACCAAAGCAGAGTTTGAAGCTGAATTTCGAATACTTTTTAAATGTAGAAATGACGCTAATAGAAAGAGAACTATGAAATTTTTCGCCTAAATTGGCATAAAAAGAAAGAAGACATTTTTTGCAGAAAATGCCACTACTATTAATTTTCATTTATCAGAAGAATAATTTGTATATCATTGGATTCAGAAGTTTTTCCAAACAAATATATGCGACGTCCGCATAAATAATGTCTTTCCAACGCTGCAGTCGCCGATGGTACAATAGGCCAGCTCTGACTGAATTGCGGAAGTAGCCGGGCCGCGGAGTCTGATAGAAGAAAGTAATCTCGTATAACTTTGAAAACAATATCATCCAACTCGAAATGCTGTGGCGAACTCAGATTTTTGTAAATGGAGGAGCATAATATCGAAATAGTTTCAGAAAATCTAAGCGAAAGTTTCATATTTTATCTTACAGAAAGTTATGAAAACACAGTATTATAAGAAGGCGAGAAAATCTATTCAAAGAAAAAACAAGCTTTATAAACTAAAGTACATTATGTATTCTAAGAGTCTTGCTTAGGTTCTTTTACTTTGAACTCTGTTCTGCAGATTAACGGAGATGCAAAGTAGAGAAGATATGAAATATTCTCTAACTTAGCGCTGTTTTAGTGTACGAACGAAGTTTGTTTGCGCACATACAATGAGAATCTCACAAAGTTCAGACATACTTGAGTTCTTAATCCGCACCGTCACCCACCGTCGCTTTTTCAACGTTCATGCGTAGTATTGTATATGAGCGACTATACTAGAAAGAATTAGGAGAAGGGGTCGGAGAGGAGGGCCTTCTATGGGGAAGGGTAGAGTTCCCATAGACAAAGGGTGGGTGGTAATAATGTTTATTAAAATGCATGTGCTCACAACGTCCTCACTAGGAGCCACAAAGGAAGGCCCACAGTGGTCATGTTGATTGAGGTTTCGCGTGCAGTCATCTCTATAAGATGCCGCCAAAATATAACCGTGCTTTACAGTGGTGAAAATATTTACACAAAGTAAAAACTGAATATATAGATTTGCAGGGTCCTGATCCAAACATCAGGACATTTGTATATGTATGTGTACATGTATGTATTTATACATTTTGGCTGATCTTTGCTTTCATTTTTTAAAAATATTATTTGTATCAAAGACTAACAAAATGGGTAGACAATCGATTCGGGATGTTCGACTTTCGACGATGATAAACAGTCTATCAACTGCATACAAGAAGTGAGCTTTGTAAGCAATATATTAGCAGAGTTCTCGATAAGTATGTGTGGACGAATAAGCTGAGAAATACAACACCACAAAAATTGCTCCTATAGAAATCCTATATTTACCATGTTTGAGTGTAGTGCAGTGTTTCGATACACTTACCAATTTGAATGTAATTCAACGGCTTGAAGGGTTTACAATATTGAAAGCGTAACTGCGTGTTTTTAGATTTGGAGATGTCATATGATTACACAGATTAAGTAGAAGGTGCCGTGCTGCGCCGAATATGTCGAATTGGGTGGGGACAACGTATACGTCTACCACAATACACACTCTTTCTCTGCCTGACACACGTTCCCTATTTCCCCTGCCCTTCTCCAGTCGAAGAACATCACGCCCACCCAATGCGGCTCCGACTATGCGTGCATCAACATCGACAATTAGTACCACTTCCCCGTCGTCGCACGAACTTGACACATATGATTGGTCACCTATCGGAAAGAAGAGAATGTGACCTCTACACAAAGCAACATTACAATGTGCATGTATCATTGACATTACATATTATACGATCACACAAATCAAGTAATATATTCGTTCTTCGGAGTTTTTTTTTTAGAGGAGAGCATTAACATCTCCACCGATTTCAAGAAGAAAAGTCTTGTTAAGCTTAACGATCAACGTTATTTCTGTGAACTAACAAATGTTAACTAA
Source organism: Necator americanus (assembly GCF_031761385.1). Taxonomy (NCBI): domain Eukaryota; kingdom Metazoa; phylum Nematoda; class Chromadorea; order Rhabditida; family Ancylostomatidae; genus Necator; species Necator americanus. Next base: position 16,833,905 of record NC_087376.1, read on the forward strand.
TTAATTTTAAAAAACATAATATTACACAGATTTCATCCAATTATAAATGGACATCAAAACTTGTTCCAAACGAGGAAAGAGAAAACCACTATCTTCTTGTATTTGAGCGACGTTCTTTCCTAGCAATTTTACTACCTGTTCGAAATTGTCACGACCAGAACGCCATCGCATGCAATGAAGTGGTAAGCTAAATCATTACCACATATCTCAAAGTGATAGTAAATTACGATTAAACAACCTACCTCCTGTCGTTATAAGAACAATGGATAGAAGATGCAGATGCGCAAAGTTGTATCGGGTGTCGAAATGTGCAGTCAAGCAATCGAGATGCGGACTCAAGGAAATGTGCAGCATGTCCAAGAACAGATGCCGGTTGGAATCCCTGATATCCTGAAAGTCAAGGTATCCACACTCGACGTTCTTTGTGTACTAGTCCAGGAAAAGATCCCTAAAATGTCCTCAGAAGAATAAAAAAGAGAAGTTTCTGGTGTCCCTATCTCGGAACACGGCAACTAATAATTTGTAATGTTAGTGGCCATACTGTCCCCTACTTGCCGACCATATGGCAAGGAGGCGCTCTTGTATGTAATGTTGCTTCGGTACTAGGCGAAGCAGGCCGGCAGTTATTCTGTGCTCTTAACTTCATTCCTCTTCTTTTGATAAACATTACCACTGAGCCACCGTTTACTGCCTTGGGTATAAAATTCCAAATTATCGCGAGCCATTCCACTTACGCGCACAATTTTCTGTTGCATCTGCCAAATAAGATAAAAGGCGTATCAATCCACTTGGGATGCGCCAACGCGTTTTACTGGAATTCGTAATCGTTGAGGTGTTGAAACGCGTGTTGGCCTATACAATGACTTGCGGGGGCCAGCCGATGATCAAGTCAGTTTTTTTTTAATCCTTCCAGACAAGTCTGGTACCAATTTATCGACCCCGGAGGGATGAAAGGCTTAGTGAACACTAGGGGGATTCGAACCCTCGACCGTGTGGCTACAACGGACCTCTAACCGAACGACATAAAGTGCCAGAAAAGTGCAGCAAGCCCTTCAGCTGCCCACAGCAAGCCCATAGCTGTGCAAAATCGTGATGGATGTCTTTGGTTTTCCATAGAAAACCTATAACGCGCAGCGCCAAAGCTCTGCAGCTACTTCTGGAGAAATTTTCACTCCACAAAGAAGAATGCAGCCAAAATGGGTCCGAAGAGGAAATGTTTGAGGCATATTTGACCTCAACCAACCTTATAGAAGGTAGTATAAAAACTATCGAGCAAAGTAGAAACTCATTGCAGTCACTGATAGACAAACTGCAGATGGAATATAATGATTCTAGAACAGAAGGCAACAAAAATGACCTCGAAAAGGAAATCGAGGAAATTGAAAGTGAGACAAACTTCACTGATATCATGACAAGAGCAAATGAAATGATATTCATGCTAGAAGCAAGAGCCACAGAAGCAGCAAATTAAGCTGATAAATCTGCAAAGAAGTTGGGAATAAAATTGCAACAAATAGTCACGCATCTTGAAGATGCAAATAATCGCCACAAACGGGAAAGTGCCACGACGGCAACAGATCAAAGTAATGACGAAACCTTCAGCCCAGATGACTGTCAGAGGATCATTCTGATCCTAGCAGAGATGCGATCGAAGAAGAGTTCTTATTTAGAACTCTCAAACCAACTCAAATGAAACTTCCTAGGTTTTGGGGAGACGAAGAACAATTTCCAGTGTTCTGGGCAGTTTATGAAACGTTGCTACACCAAAACAAAGTACTCAGTACAATTGAGAAAATGCTTTTCTCAGAGATAGCCTTCGGGGAAGAGCGGAAATGACCATCAAAGGGATACAATTAGTTCCCCAGAATTACAAATGAAACTGTAAAGAAAAAATATGGTAACAAACCTGTAAACGAAGCAAAGATCGAAGAAAAAGGAAGAAAGCAGAAACTAATCGATATTCCATGTGCAAGGAATAATGCTGAGAATTGCACATATATTTTCAACAAAATAAGAATGTTGATTAACCAAATGCTATCAGCGGGCCAGGATATACCCAATACACAAGATGTAAAAGTAGAAAACGTTATGGAGCAACTCGAAAAAGAGATCATTGTTAAGAAATTCGTTGAATCAAGATTAAAAGGTCGTTTTAAGAAAACACAGAAATGAAAAGGAATCAAACTCTGCATAGGTCAGGGACTAGAAAAAATGATAGACAGTGCATTTTCTGTGACAGCTTTGAGAATTTTGCGCATAATTGCAGAACCGTAACAGATCTCTAACAAAAGAGGAACGTAGTGATTAACTCCAATTACTGCTGGAAATGTTTCAACGACCAGCGCAAAAGCAATCAGTGTAGTAGACCAAACTGTCCCCACTGTGGAGAGATGCATCATCAAAGCTTATGCTTTACAAGATCACCCGAGAATGTAATGAATCAGCAAAATCGACTGCGCTTTGGTAACAATGCAGCAACCAACAACAGAAGACCCCCTACTGGCGACATAAGAGGGAATAATGCCTGATTGCGCAATCGCACCTCAAATGACATTCGTTAAGGAGATCAAACTCCGAATGTATATACTGAAAATCCAATTCAAAGTGATTCTTTCGTGAAAGTAGATTTTAGCGACAAATGAAGGACCAAGTAGTGCTCATGACTGCCGAAGCAAATATGTGGAATAATAAAACAGGCCAATATGAGCGAGTTCTAGTATTTTTTGATACTGGTGCACAGAGAACTATAATAAACGAACGTACAGCAGCGGAACTTGGACTTCCAAAACAAAAAACGGAAATATGCACCATGTCTGGCATTGCTGACCATAGTGAGAAATTTGAAACGTTCTTTGTTCCATTGAAAATCTCTACAGTTTTTGGAAAAGAGATTCATTTAACTGTTTAAACAAAATCCGTGATAACTAACGGTTTTCGTTCAGCGTATCTTCTAGAACAAGATAAGCTATTTCTTCAAGACAAGGATATTTGCTTTTCCAATCCAAGATTGAGAGTGAACACCAAAATCCACAAATTTTAATTGGATTAGATTACTACTATTGTAATTTGTAGTGAGCAGCACTAGAACAAGGCTACCATCGGGACTATATGTTGCCAGAACATTAGTAGGTTCAACTATTCATGGTCGCAGTACAGATCCAGTAAATCTAACTTGAGAAGAGATTACTCATAGTCTTACGCCCATTCAGGAGCCAACTGAAGCGCATATACTTCAGAAGATTTTCGAATAGGATGGATTAGGAATTTCCACCAATGAATTTTCAAATGATGAAAAAACATTTGAGTATTTTGAAAAGTACTCGAAAACTGTGTCATTTAAGGACAGTCTCGTGACTGCACTCTTTTCTTTTAAAGGCATCACTCCACAAATCTGAGGTGGTACGGATTTCAGGTGGAGTATTCGTATACGGGATAGTAGATTATGGAGAGGAGGGAGATTCCGTCAATTTCTTCCTAATTGCCGTAAAAACGGCCCGGAAGATACGGCTTCGGGCGTTCTGGCGCACTATTTTCTACAAAGAGTTCGACAGGAGCACGCCAGCCTTGTGCACGCGCCGCATCTTCCGGGCCGTTTTTTTTACGGCAATTAGGAAGAAATGGACGGAATTACCACTGTCTCCATAATCCACTCCACTAAATCCGTACCTCAGATTCGTGGGGTGATACCTTTAAGGACAACGTAATCGATATATCATATAATTACGCGATGGCATAGACAGCTGGCCACCAACAAAGAGCAAAGGTCGTGGTATGGCAAAATATTGAATGATTACCTCAAAGATTTCAAAATCGAAGAGGCACATGAACCAGTCAAAAACGCGGCTGGCATCTATTATATGTCACACTCTGGAGTATGGAAACCTTCAAAAACGAAACCTCAGAATCGTATTTGATGCATCCTCGAAACAAAGGTAAACCATCATTAAACGATGTAATTCACACCGGTGAATCTTTCGTTGATAAATTTCACGATATTCTTATTCGTAGTCGAATTAGCAAGTTTATATTAACATGCGATATCGAAGCTGCTTTCACTCAGATCAGAATCGTAAACGAGCACAGAGACCTTTTTCGCTTTCTGTGGGTCAAAGACATCAGTGGCATGCCGACAAAGGACAACATAGTTGTTTACAGATTTAACCGCTTAGCATTTTACACTACCGCATCTCCTAGCATATTGAATATGGCAATTTTTGCTTACTTAAATGCAAAGAATACCCCACTTTCACATGAAATAGCAAGAAATATCAATATTATTATGTCAATCCAGTAATGACTAATAGATGGAATTCCATGTGCAAAGAGGTCAATGGGGCGAGTATCAGCATTCCCAGGACAATTCTCACAGAAGTGCGAAACCTCCACACTTCAAAAACAGATTTATGGATATTTTGTGATGCAAGCAATCTTGCTATATCAAGTTGCACCTTCCTGCGGCATAATGACACTAACGAGGTCACGCAATTGATTAACAGAAAGTCAAAGTTGACTCCCAAAAAATGCCGGCAAACAATTCCAAGGTTAGAATTGCTTGGAATACTCATTGGAATGAGATTGGGAAAGAGTATCTTAGAAAATCTTGATGACAATAAAGATCACTTCAATCTAGTCACTGATAGTGAAAATACTCTACAATGGATTAATTCCTCTCGAAAACTTCCAGCTTTTATGATCAATCAGAAAGACCGAATTGAAAAAAACTAGATCTCAGGTTGAGAGTGACGGCGCATTTCTGTGAACTTTTTCCATGTTCCAACACATAACAATCCAGCAGATGCAGGGACTCGCGTCCCTGGATTGTTACATGCTGGAACATAGCGACGGTCTTACATCATCTCAACTCGACTCACACAGCTGGGTGAGAGGGCCGCAATGGCTGGCACTAGGCACTAGAGCCTAGCTGGGAACTACGCTCCATCGACATTTTGAATGGAAAAGAAACTATGGAAGAAATGGAAACATTGAAACTGAAACATTTGAAAATCCCCATGTTGAAGAGTTTGAGAGTAATAATGATAATGCGAACTCAATTTTTGTAGATCTATCGAGATTTTCACGATTCAAGACAGCGTTGAGAACTCTATCTAGAGTTGCAAAAGTGCTGCACAAATGGATCAATCGATGTAATACTACTAGATTGATATCAATTGCAGTATCTACAGTCTCGCGCTTTGACCCGGACTCGGTAATTGACTGCGAAGAGATGCGCTTAAGTGAGAAATTAATCATAGCGTCATTTCATAAGAATGTTAACATGAAAAAACGGTTCCCAAATAATCGTAAAGGATGAAAATGGAATCATAAGATACAAATCAAGAATTCGAAAACGCAAATCTACCTTCAGATACAAAAATGCCTATCTATATCGATAATGGCTCTGACCTCGCTAGACTCATCATTATAGACTTGCATTGCAACAATGGTCACTGTGGCAAAGATCTCATACTTTCTCTGGCTAGACAGAAATATTGGATTCCGCAGCCATCAAGAGCAATTAAGAAGTACACAGAAGATTTTACTATTTGTAAGAGATGCCAAGGTATGACTTTGGAGCTCCAGGGATGCCACCACTACCATCAGATAGGGTGACAATAAGCAAACCGTTTCAAAACGTAGGATGTGACTTTATGGGACCATTCCTATCCAACAGAGCAAATCTAATCAGAGCAATCCATTTGGAAAAAGGAAGAAAGCCTTAGTAAAGGGGCGTTTCTCAATAGTTTTATTCTATTTTTATCGTGAAGAGGTACCTCTTTTAACGAGAACAGGCTGCGGATCAAATTCCAGACTCGGTCATATAATAATTGAAAAGCTGTTGGAAAGAGAAACAACGGGGTACTCAGTAATGAATTACTGCACTTCTGAAGGCATTTAATGGACTTAAACCCATTTAATGCCTTCAGAAGCACAGTAACGCCATGGATGGGTGGTGTATGGGAAAGACTTGTTGGATCTGTGAAAAGAAGTTTCCAAAAGTCAATCGGAAGAAAGGAACTGTCTTTTGAACAGATGGTTACTGTAGTCACCACTATAGAGGCAATTATAAATACACGTCCACTCACAAAACTCTCAGCAACCGATCTTTCTGAAATTCCACTGAGACCTATTGATTTTCTACAAGGGAATTTGAAATTTTCAATTCCAAGCTCTGAAATATTCGATTTCAGAAATTTATCCTGCATTTGAACCAGAGTTGATACAGACAGCTGCTCAAGCTTACGATGCGCTTGCATCTTGGGAAAACATAGCAACAAAGTTCTGGGAGAAGTGGAACACTGAATATCTTACTATTTTACGTGACAGCCACAGATGTCAATTGAATAAGAAACGTCATGTGAGTAAAATCCCACAAGTCGGCGAAATTATTTTGGTTGAACAGGAATTACTGCCCAGAGGACATATATGGGTATACGGTAAAACAGAAGATTTAGTACGAAGCGCAGACGGCATGATAAGGTTCGCTAAAATTCTAATGCCTAGCCGCAAAGTTTTGCAAAGACCAGTCAATAAAGTATACCCTCTAGAAATTCCTCCAGAACCTGACAACCAACAATCGGTTGAACGAAAGTCTGAGATTATGGATAATGATATCCATATCCCAACTGTAACTAAATCTAGAATTCATCTAGCCAGAACCTCCAAATCTCGCGCTGTAGACGATTCGATATATTCGCTGTCATTCGAGAATTCGATACAGACCTCGACAGATCAATTACTAATACATCTACTCGATCAACAGTGTCCTGGCTAATAACGCCAATGTCATCCATGTTTCTAATCAACCCAGGTGATGCGCAACTCTATTTAGGTGAGGAAATCCACATTGTTGGCGTTTGGCGCAGTTCTTACTGTATCCATAGTCTTGTACTCTATTCTCGTAGCAATGATTGGTATGGCGTGATCCATGCGCAAATGCCGAAAACAAAGCGGAGAAGAACTAATGTTCAAGTTGAGTGCGAACTGAATACGTTCAAACTATGTCCTCTAATTGCGATCTACTTTAATAGTAATCACTTTGTTCACTTTAGCATTCAAAAGTGCTACATCCGCTTGTCAACATAAACGTTACACAAGGCACACCGCAGAAATGGTGTGCGCGTCAAGAGGCAAATGTCTATTCAAATTTAGATAAGAAATACTCTTCAACAGAATAGATTCAGAAATCTGTAGTCAAATCAACCATTTAAATACTACAGTGGGTATGATGAGAGTGAAAAATAACGGCATAAAGCTCAATTGCAGCAAACTTTCACTCTTCTTCACAAGAGAAAAGTTTTTTGACAGATGCAGGATCCCATCTGAGCGTACCACGAGATGCGCTCAGATGGGATCCTGCACACAAAACATTTGTAGCAGAATGTACCCGAATAACACTATGCCAGAATTAGATTATAACAGAGGAAGAGAAAAGTCGATAATTCTGACACCCTACGTCACTCACAAGTACAATGAGCTATCGATTACTGCAGTTTCATTTCAAAAAACCACATTTTCCTCTAATGGACAGAAGATTCGCTGTTTCCGAAAACGAAGCACTGATGTTGCCAGTTGATTTCAGTTTTCCTGTAGAATTCGAGTCATATATCCAAGCGAAAGAAGAATTTTCAAAATGTGAAAATCGCATGGCTTGTATTTGTAAAAACCTAAAAGCTCCTGGAGGATACAAGTCCCCACTAGATTCTATTAGGAATCTGCGTAAGGAGATCACAAATGTACTTCCCATTAAAACCTCATTCAGAGAAATAAAGTTAGCGCGGCGGATCGCAACCTCTGATGGTTACATTGCTGATGTACCTCGTAGGCCAGGTCTTATTGAGCAGCGAGATTATGCCAAGGTGGGTGACTCCAAAAAGATCAATTTCTGCTTACCTTTCATAACCGACGACCTGAGTTAGGCGATAAGAGCCAGCCTGGTTGGGGGTGGTCTCGATGACCAAGTGAGAGTTATGGAAATACCTCCCACAAATCTCAAGAAGCAGTTAGTGCGAAACAGAATGCACGATCGCATTTGTCTGACTCAAAACTGTGTAATATGTCCATTTGGTAAGGCTGGCGACTGCATAGTCTCTCATGTAGTTTATTTGATTTCGTGCGAAACGTGCAGCGAACAATATATTGGCGAAACAGGGCGACCTCTTTGTGTTCGTATTAAAGAACATCTAGATGGGATCAAATATTCAAACGTAGCAACCTCTCTTGGAACGATCGCTGAAAATATCATGAAAATGCTCCTTTCTGCATAGCTGCCACGATCCTATCGTACAAATCCGAAATTGTAGCTCACAGAACTTTGGAGGCGTTTTGGATAAATGCTAAAAGTCCAAAAATGAATAGGAAGGAAGAATGCACAGCCGTGACCAACGAGCTGGCTCTGTATCAAGACCCTTACGGGTTTTTATCTATGGGGTCATATGCGGGTCGCACCCTAACTAGTATTAGCGGAGCGATTTTATCACGCGGAGGTCCGCTAATATCACGGCAACGCGGCTACCTAGGTCAGCACAACTATTTGGACTCTTTTGGTTTCGGTTTTGGATGTAGCATCTTAGAGAGTGATGACTTATTCTGGATGAGGCATTTGAGAGGATATATCACAAATGATCTGACTTTCCAGGCTCTGAGGAAGACGACGACGCTGAAACGTTAGCCGTAATAAAATTTGTTAACAATCTTGGCTGTTGCTAAATTGGACTATCGATAAGTTACAATCTCTATGCCAAGGTTCAAGGAAAGTCGGAATTTCGCACTTCAGAAATAAAGTTTTACTTCTTTAGAAGTAAGACTTTATTTCTGAAGTTAGTAGAAGGAAATACCAACGTCTGTACTCACCAACATGAAACCACTAATGTTCTTGACTCAAGCCTTATGTTCAACAGCTCACACTGTATCATAAAACAGTCTTGTGATATAACATTTGAAGAAGTAAAAGGCTGCTATAATTGCCTTGAAAATCCCAAATTATCGTGAGCTATCCAACTCACGCGCACAATTTTTGATTTTCGCGTTTGATTGCATATTGATCCTTGAAGTTTTATGAAAGATGAAAGATTTACATTATAAGGGTTGTCGCAATCTTTATTGCTTCTGTACGTCTAGCTCACAGGGATACTTTCTACTGCCTTTTAACTCGTATAACTCATTTCTTAACGTTCTTTCGGACCCCTCACTTCACTTCACTTTGCAACCATCAAGCACGCATGCTATGGATTGTTGCTTGACCACCCATATGCTGTATTTCTGCGATCCTATTTTGGTGATATAGTTGGGTCAAAAAGAAATGAAGCTCGGTACAGTCGCGTAAGCAGCTGCGCTCTTTGTGGTGGAGCGTTGCAGTTGAGGTCGTGCGATTCGCGACTCCCACCTTAATCCCAACGGCTACTTCCACCGCGCCACTTCAAGCACAGCCGCTTACACAACTGTACCGAGTTTCATGTCGCTTTGATCCGACTACACTACTTCTACTTCTTTATTTTTTGAATGATAGGAGCTGACTACGCACAAGAAAGGAGCGAGAATCTCAGAATACTCTTCAGGTATTTTCGAGAATACTTACTTAGATACTTAGATGGCCCGTCTTCACTGGACGTACGGGCCCCAGCATCTCTTCCAGTCGTTTCGTTCCCTCGCCATTATCATCCAAGATGTTCTCAAGCTTCGTAGGTGACGTTGACGAGGTCCTTGAGCCGTATCCAGCTGAACTCTCAGCTGGTCCATCCGTGTAGCGAACACGTCACCCCATCTCGTTGGCGGTCTCCCTCGGGGGCGTTTAGCGTCCCTTGGGATCCACTCTAGCGTTCTTTTAGTCCATCTATCGTCGATTCTTCTCATGATGTGACCGGCCCATCTATGTTTTGCTTTCGATACATATTCCGCTGGGTCGCGAAGACGGGACATTCCTCTTAAGTCGGAGCTACGAAGACCGGCTAGGTGTTGTGTGCGCCGGTTAAACTTCAGGAGACATCTCTCAAGGGCTCTGTGGGTGGTAAGTAGCTTCCTAGACGTGGCCGCGGTGTCTGCCCACGTCTCCGCTGCGTAACAGAGCGCTGGAAGGACTGTCGAGTCGAACAGATGGGCACGAAGATCTTGGTCCGTCAGTTGGTCCGTAGCTTCCCTGACGGCTGCGAATGCTGCCCATGCTGCTCTCATTCTTCTACTTAGTTCTTCCTTCAAGTCGTTCTCCATGTTCATTGAACGTCCAAGGTATACGTATGACGGAGTTTCCACGATTTGGGAGCCTTCAAGTTGCACTCGTCCGTCCTCGCAGTATGCGTTCTTCATGAACTGTGTCTTCTTTCTGTTTATTCGTAGTCCTATTCTCTTCCCTGCTTCGTTCAATTCGTTGAGCATCGTTTCTGCTTCATTGGTACTGCTCGAAAAGAGAACGATGTCGTCCGCGAAACGAAGGTTCGAAAGAAATCTTCCATCAACACGTATGCCCCTTTCTTCCCAGGATAGTGATTTCATTATCCATTGCAATGCAGTTGTGAACAGCTTCGGCGATATAGTATCGCCTTGTCGTACCCCTTTCCAATGGGTATGGTGAGAGGGCGGTGGAAAAGCTGTATTCTAGTCGTGCATCGTTCGTAGCAATTGGCTAATGTCCTCACATACGACGCGTCCACACCTTGATCGACCAGCGCTGACAGTATTGCATTCGTTTCTACGCTGTCAAAGGCTTTCTCATAGTCGACGAAGGTTAGAACAAGGAGCAGGCGGTATTCCCGGCAAACCTCTATGACCCTCGACACGGTCTGGATGTGGTCTAAGCAGCTGAACCCCTGGCGGAATCCAGCTTGTTCTTGAGGCTGGGCTTCATCCAGCGTCCTAGATATGCGGGTGAGGATGATCTTGGTGAATACTTTGTATAACACGCTCAGCAAGCATATCGGACGGTAGTTCCGAAGGTCCTCTCGGTCACCTTTCTTATAGATAAGAGCGGTTCGCGAGGTCTTCCACTGGTCTGGGATGCTTTCTTTCTGAAGGTAGGATGTCATGTGCGCTGCTAAGATTGCATGAAGCGGATGGCCACCAGCCCGAAGAAAGTCTGCTGATATAAAATCAGGTCCGGGGGCTGTGCCAGGTTTCATGCTCTTGATAGCGACTCGTACTTCCGAATGGAGAATCCGTGGTGGAGCTTCGCCAGTGGGGATGATCGGGCTTGACATAGGAGTTGATGAACGGAAAAGGTTCGAGTAGAACCTCTTCGTTATGATTTCCATCTCACGACGGTAAGACGTGCGAGTCCCGTCTTCGCTCAGCAAGGTTGCTAGCGGAATATTATATTCGCGGAGATCCCTGCGGCACTTCTTTAAACTCGTTCTTCTTTGTGCTGCTTCTAGAATCTTCTTCTGCCTGTACTTCAAAAGATCCTCCTGCAACGCTTTTCTGCAGCTAGTGTTTGCTACTAACCGCTCAATGTGCGATGCATTCGGATCAAGCCTCAAAGTCCTTCTTTCCAACAATTCCTTGGTGGTCTCGAAATTCGATCCAAGTTTGTCGTGCGCGACTTCGAGGCACGTTCAGCACAGGCTCATAATCCTCTGAGCAGCATCTCGTAGTCCACGTTTGGGTCCTCCTCGATGTGCCAGTCACCTTGGGACAAGGAGTCCTCGAGTACGCAATCGTCGTAGACGACTTCTTTTCTCCTTCGCTGCTGATAGCAGATGTTCTTTTCCATCATGTGGCTAAGACGTATTTTCGCACGAAGGAGACGGTGATCAGAACCACTACAAAAGGATGGTACTACTGAGACGTCAAGTAGACACCACCTCCGGTTGGTGAGTATGTGGTCGATCTCCGCACGAGTCGCGCCATTGGGCGATTCCCATGTCCACCGACGATGATCTTTTTTCATGAAAAGAGAGTTCCCATGAAGGAGGCGAGCGGCGGACAACAGCCCAGCAAGACGATTGCCATTTTCATACCGGTCCCCTAGTTCAAATCTTCCAATCCTGTATTCCTCTTCTGTGGCCTTTCCTAGTTTTGCGTTGAAGTCTCCGACAACGAATTTGTAGAAGGACTTCTCGTTACGGATTACTTCTTTTAGCTCATCCTAAAACGCGTCCAATTCGGATTCTTCAGCTGCTGATGTTGGTAAGTAGGAGTTGATGATACTGATGGGTTTTTTGGTGCAGAGGGCGGAGGCGAAGAATGCCCAGACAAGGTGGCAGGATCTCGTGAGAATCGACGAGATGGACGACAGATGGGTGCACAACAAAACCAACACCGCCTACATTTCGCGACGGAACCTTCTCTCCACGAATGACGAGTGTACCGTCATTGATCTGTCGTACGTCGCTCCTTCTGCACTTGGTCTCTTGCAGAGCAATCACGTGAAATTTGATACGCTCTGCAGCTCCGAGAAGGGCATGCAGGTCGGCGTCTGTGGAAATTGTTCTCGCGTTGTGAGTACACAGTCTGAGACAGTCTCCATGGCGAGTCGTGCGTGTGTCGCCTTGGTCCAGAATCAATGACGTCCTGAGCAACCTGAGATTTGATCGCCTCTCACCGGTCGCCATACCGTCCGACGTCTGAGACGGCAGGGCCCAGTGTGCAGGGTACTGAGGCAGTGAATATGCTGGAGTGGCAAGAAGACTTTTCCCCAAACTAAGCAGCCATGCCACGGCGAGCTTAGCTTTCACCACAGGTCGTCGCCCAACTTATATGGATCAGAGAACCACCTTGCGACATTTTGCCAAGACGGTGGTGAATCTTAGCTAGGCTTCCGATTCCGAGAAGTCGGAATGTCGGATGTGTCGAACTCCTTCTCAGCTTGTGAGACCCTGCCGGAGGACGAACCTCCGCTGTGCATCGCAGTTCGACGCCCAGTGTCACCTCCACGCCACTATGTGGCGGTAAACCGTTGTGGAGGATTTTCGAGAATAGCACTTGCAAAAACAGAATCTTAGCAACAGTTCGTCTACTCACACATCTTTGTCACAAAAGCATGGCTAAAGCAGAACATGAACAATGCTACAAACATAGGGTTGTGGGTGGGTATCGATTAGGAGAAAACTCCTTCCGCCTTTGACAGAGAAGCGATCAAGGTATCACTTTCCTGCATTTCTTCCGTCCATCTGTTTTTTTTTTTTTTTTTTACAACGCCTTGGCAGAAGCAACGAGGTGAAGATGGGGAAGATGATTTTTTTAAACAAAAGTTCAATGTCATAATGCAACAAATCCGAAACGGTAAAAGGAGCTAGATAGGGGAACTTTGCCCGATGTGCTACATCGATTACTGTAGAGCTCTTGACTCGATTTTTATCCTCCATTGGTTTAAGCAGAATTCAAAGTCTAAGTTTCAAACGGTTCTTCGTTCCGGTTTCCTGGACCTTTTCTGAACGATTGAAGGTCAGTGAAGTCTCCATTATTGAGCGTTCGGAACTGGAGACCCCACCACTCTTTTTATATTTTATATGTACAGCATACGTCAGCATATCCTGTGTGTACCGCTTGTGAGTTTGGTTTCCTACAAAATCTCATTAGTTGAATGGACTTGATGGAGTATGAAATCCTTACACATGTTTTGCAAGAATAGGTGTGTATAGTTTACCATATGATGCACGACTTGACAAGTAGTCTGTGCTTTTTTTGGAAGGTTGGCATCGCATTATTGATCCGTTAATTACGGATTCCTTGTTGATGAGTTACAACTGTATCATTATTGCCTCATTAATTGTGCTCCAAAGATCTGCATTTATAAAAGAGACTGCTCATGAATATCGCAGTTATTTTTCATGGTATTCTCTATGTACTAAATTTTTTTTGTCCGACATCTCAAACTATGGCCACTTTGGAGAACTGTAACTTAGAATTGTCCGATTTAATCACCTCGAATAAAATAACGTTCTTGCTGTTATACCATTTTATGACGATACACCACATGTTGTATCACCCGATATCATTCATCCTCCTTTTTTTGTTAGCGGTCGGTATTCGAAAGGGGCGGGATGGCGCAGTTCGTGGAAGATTCGGCTGCAACTGCACGGTCGACGGCTTGAAACTGCCAAACTCCAACCAAGATTTTCATCAATCTAGATTGAAAATTTGATACCGGACCTAGAACCTCAAACTTTGAACTGAAATTAGACGTGTTAGGGGATCTAAAATGGACTGATTAACATCATACATTTTGTCCTCTGTCCTTAATGTTAAAAATTTCTATCAAAGTTCTATGTTTAGGTAGAATGAAAACTATGTTCACTTCTGTTGCTGGATGTAAGCTCAGAACCTCAGAGAACAATATAAGGCGGCACAAAAGTATTAAAGCACGGAAAAGATGCTGCAGTCGTGAGCAGCACATGCAATCGCTCCACAAATTTTTATAGTAATTCAACGTTTCCACGATTCCCGGAGGAACCACTGGTGTTGCGCAAAATGTTTTAAATACTAATAGTACTAATACTACTAAATATCCCCAATAACTTCTTGAACGATTTCAACGTAGAAATCTCCACAAAAAAGTTATTTTCTTTCAGGATTAGGATCATCGTGTGAACTGCTAAAGTTGAATAGCGCTCAACTATACCATATATCATTACGAGTTTTAACACAAATGCTAATGTGAACACAATTCATGTTTAAAAAGAACATTCAAAAACCAAATTTTAGAAAAAGTCTCTAGATTATCTTCAAAAGTATGAAAAGTTTGTAGGTTCAGAGGTACACATACAAATCGTCATCAACGTTTGTGAAAAGCGCAGCATGCAAGCTTCCACTGTATGCAGAGGAAAAATGTCAATATCAATGATATTGATAGCTGTATGAGGGCATTGTACTTATATCTGTTATCGGCACGCCTTCAGTAGTAGATGTGCAGCGAAGAAGTAAAAAAAGACACAATTGAACGTTGTTGGAGGATATCATCTCCAGTCTACGTATATTCGTGGTCAGCATCGTCCACTACCTCGAATAGTTAATTTTCATCTAATTCCATATGTTACAAAGGTGACACTCAATCGTCGCAATGAGCAATGCCTCCTCGCTTTGCCTCGCTCCTCATCACCGCTCGCCACAGCACTGCTGAACATTTTGCTCCGTCTCTTCGTTCTAATTTCATCACAAACTATGGAAGGCAAACAGCATAGCAAGAAGAGCGGGACAGACAAGCCAGCCCTTTAATGTGATGTGCACGAACCTGTCAGCTCCACTAAGGAGGGTAGATGAGCATCGCAAATAGTTTCACAAGAACAGTCTTCTCCTTCCTGATGTGCAAACAATGGGTCTACCTGAAAAAAGGTGCACACTTTCAGACGAGTTATTTCGTACTATACTGTGAAGAACATTGTTTCTTTTTAATCCGTGAGATCGAAGAAAAAGGGAGACCAACTTAGGTTATGAAATTCCCAACAACTAAATCTAAAGATGTTGAACCCAAAACAATGTTAATTGTTGAATCTTAATTTTAAAATAACTCACTTTAACGCATAAAAGGATAAAAGGACAAAGTTTCTGGCGTCAATCAATCCGCTTGGGATGCGCCCCCATGTTCACTTCAATTCAGAATCGTTTGAGGTTCACGAACGTGTAACTGGCCTATGCAATGACTTGCGGTGGCTAGCCGATGTGTCAAGTCAGTGTTTTTATACTCCCAGATAAATCTGGTACCAATTTATCGACACCGGAGGGATGGAAAGCTTGGTGAGCACTAAGGCGGATTCGAACCTCCGATCGATCGTGCAGGAAGCGGAACCTCTAACCACTACACTACACCCGCCCCTGCTTAACGCATACTACTGTAGAATACAAATTTCCACAAAACCTAAAATTTCTTGTTGTAAGTAAGTTAATATCATTCTTCACGCTTACTAAAAAAAAAAAGTGTTGTATACATCTTTTGTATCCTAGTTGATTAGTTAGCACAAACATTAATATCACCTAGAAGTCGGTACAACATATTTTCTTGGACCCGTCAGTAGTAGGAATGGTTTTGCGTTGGCGTTGGGTTGCACCCTAAATATCTAATTCACGCATTTCTGTTGCTCATTTAGCCTACTGCTAGTCTCATAATAGCATTTACTTCATGTGCTCACCAGTTTTTCACCAGAAAACGAATAAATGATAATTTACAATGTTTTCAAAATTATAGCCAAAATAACCGATAATAAAGTTGCATTGCATTGTACAGGCGATAATAAAGCTGCATTGCATTGATGTGAGCTTTTTTCTTCAAGAAAAGAGAACTCTAAAAACTTAGGAGTGCCATTAATTTGTGAAGCACTTATTTTCTCAAGAGAAGCCCTTTACAAGTTAGGAGCTTAAGATAAACTTTTTTCTACATTATTACGTAAAAACTTTTTTCTTGTTTTATGACAGCATCCATTTCGCTGGTTCAGGGATATATTGTCGTGAGTGTTAGCAGAGCTCTAACCAGGAGCTGCAAAAACTTTGTCAGGCTAACGTTTTGATTAACTCACCATCGCCACTCTGGAAGCAAAGAATCAATGAAGTTTATGCGATGAACACTCAGTTACACACAGAAAAATGTCAGAAGCGATAAACGAATAGGCGATGCGCGATGAAAACTGGATCATACAACGCCAGTTGAGACCTCATCGCCACCGCAGGCTAGACTTGCGATAAGGGACTCCATACTATCTTTAGATATGGAGAAGAGCCCAATAAAGCCTAGTCGGGTTGATTTGATTAACGCCATAAACTTTATCCTTTACCCTATTGATACCGTAATCATCCCTCGGCATTGCTCTGTCATAGACTATTTAGTTGCAATTCGAGGTGCAGCGAATGAATACAGTGACCTAGCTGAAGGCAGCGTATCACGATTTTGACGTGGCGCCGAACCCACAGTGAATACGTAGGTTGTAAATTGTAGGACCGCTCATCTTTTCTTAATCGTCGCAAAAACGGCGCGGAAGACCCCTTTCCTAACGGCGATTTCAGTTTTAGCGCACCACCCTTGTACATGCGTCTCGTCGAATGAGCGGTCGAAGTTAATGAGATTTCTTAACCAGCCCATTCTAATAAAACCAATGAATAGCCTTGCTGGCACAACCCATCGCTGCAGTTCGCGATGGTCCCATTTCGGTTCCTGCTGCCTTCACTGCGCCGCTTCGAGCGCGTACGCAAATGCACCACAACTACACTCGTGATTCATGTCGTTTTGACACGACTATATACGTACTACTGGGGCATGACTATGTCCAGTACGTAACTAAATCAAACGTATAGGCGGGTCACAACCACATGAAGGATGGTGCAGTTGCGTAAGCGGATGCGCTCGAAGCGGCCTGGTAGAGACAGTGGTTGGAACCGAGTTGGGACCATCGAGAATTGCAGCAGTGAACGGTGTTAGCAGGAGTTCTCACTCGATCCTAACCGCTACTCTCCACCGCACCGCTTTAAGCCTAATCGCTTACGCAGCTGCACCCTGCTTCTTGTCGTCCTGACTCTAAGCCTCAAGCCTTGCACTCTGGACGCTATTTTACGCCAGTGACTCAATGACATCATGCCGACGGAAGAACTACTGCAACTATTGTCTTCCAAAGGTTCTCGTTTCTACATCATCTAATTTTTATTTTGGAACGTTTTCAATTTTCAGCCTCATTTATGTTTTCTTATGTTGTTTTTTTCTTGTACAAATCTTCTACGTTCTTTCTTCATTCTTAGCATTCCAATTTCTACGTTTTTTTCCACTTGCTACGTTGTTACCTTTTCGTTCTTTGAACCTTTCTGGAAGTCAACTACTCTATACTACTCTACTTAATTGCAATACACACGGCATATGACCTCAGTGACGTGGTGATGGATGCGCATGGATTAGTGCTCACAGTTAGCCTAAGATATGCCTGCTCTGGCTCTCTCCCACAGCCTTCTACAGGCACTTATTCGGCTGCGGGTATCGCCTTGACTCCCGTTGTTCTTGGAACTGGTCGAGCGGGCGCCAATAATAATTCCATTTGTCTTGATAGCGTGTCAGAGTCGCCGAGTGGTTCCTCCTTTCGTGTGGGACACGAAGAGCATCATATTTTTCTTTGAAGGACTTCGTGAGAAATCTGATCATCGGGTCGGCGGTCTTCCTGTAGTGCGCTTAATATCGCGGGGAACCCAGTCGCTCACGGCTCTGGTCCAACGGTTGTCATTAAAGCGGATCACGTGTCCGGCCCACCTTATTTTACTTTCCTTGGCAAACGCGGCGGCGTCTCTAATCTTCGATCGCTGACGTACGAGAGAACTTCGAATCCCGTCTTTCACTTGCGTGAAGCTGGGATACTCCTAGCATCACTCTCTCAATTGCGCGTTCAATGACGCTCACCGCATTTTCTTCCTGCTTGCGAAATGCCCAGGTTTCTGAAGCATAGGTCAAAGCAGGAAGCACGGTGGTATTAATGAGGTGATCACGGAGCCGGGTGTTCTTGGTAATCCATTTATGGAAATACAAAATATGGCTCAAAAAATGTCCAACTAATCAGTGTTATACTATATTCCGTTAATTTTTTCGTTTTCTAGGCATTTTTCTGCATGTGTAACTGGCATCCAACGCCTTAAGTGGCGCGACAAATGCTTCACAGACATGAATTGTACCTAAAGGCGTATCCCGAAGATACAGAAGTGTTTGTTTGATGTTCATATACCTTACCGGTCATGTTGATTTCATGCAGTGAACAGATGGACATGAAGCGACAGAAAGCTGGAGAAAGTAGAAAAGAGCTTGAAGAATTATTTAGGGTTTTACTGGATAAAATGTTCAGGCAAGTATTGCAATATTTGACATGCGTTGTACATGCACATGCTCTCTGTACTAAATTTAATAATGCATTGGTTTAGATAGTTTTTCTTTTCAATTACATAATTTTCAAAGTTTGTTTGCCGTAAGCACCGTTAAGGGATGATGTAGTGTAGCGAGTAGAGGTTCCGCTTCCTGCACAATCGATCAAAATTAAGTAGTGGCAATTTAGTAGTGGCATTTTTTCTGAAATTTGATTTGTGTACATCCAACAACGTCTTCCTGCTCTTTTTAATTTTGAATGAAGGCGGAAAATTTCATGGTTAACAGTTACCACAGAATGATGATTAACGTAAAATGAAGAAAGAAATTATCATACTGATAAGGATAGCGTTCCATATTAGATCATGTTGGCTACTGTTTAAGCAGCCGTTTGCGAGCGTGTTTTCTCTTTCTGAAAAGGCATGTTACCAACTTCAGCCAAACGTGCTAGAAAATTTTATACGCGGAGGAGTCATAGAGGAGCACAACAACACGTGCAGAAGCCAAGGATATGAAACGGATGCAACGTCTCACTTGCCTCTTGCAACGTGCACATGAAGGTATTGTGCGATACTACGGCACCACGGTACAGCAATTCCGCACCGTTCAGCCCGTCTCACCATATTTCACCGCACTCCCACGCTGGCGCACCAAATCCACGCGATAGGACCCGTCACACCCTATTTTATTGTTTTGTGGCGTAGTCGCTCCAATTCGACACCATGAAACCCGTCACACTCCATTTTATTTGATTTATGATTTATGATTTTGTGGCTTTCAGACGTCGGCGCACCAATTCGACGCCGTAGGATTCATCTTATTCCATTTTACAGCTTTCTTGCGCCGAGACACCAATCCGACACTGTAGGACTCGTCGCACCCCACTTTATAGCTTTCTGGTGCCAGCGCACTAACTCGACGACGTGGTATCCGTCTCTCCTTCCCTTTCCGGTATTCCGTTTCACATACACATACAGACACATACACGTGACAGAATAAGACCGTTATTGCATAGCATGATCATGATCATTTGATTTGGATTATGAAAAAATAAGGGCGTGTTTAGGTTTTTGATTCCTTGCAGATTTTTTTGATCCCATACATAATTGGAAGAGCAGTAGAACACGCCCATAACATTTCAACGTAAGCTTCAAAATCTATATTCTAGTCGATAGCTGAACGAGTTAACTTCGAAGTTGATAACTATAACAAAAATCAGGGCAACGAAGATACTAACAAGAAATAGTGTTGTAGACGGAAAAACTCAATTCTTCGCTGACTGTTAGATGAGTATCAGATAGCTAACAAAGCTATGTTCAGCTTTGATGCCTTAGATAGCTTGAAATTCGCACCACCTTATGAGCTGACTCATATCTGTGTGGGTGTCAATAGTACCTCAGGCTGCCATTGGTTCTTCATTGATCTTCAATCTGGGCAGAGCGTGGTATTTCTATGAACAAGCTAAATTTTGCCTTGGTCAATGAACTACTGACTAAGTTCTCATTATCAGAAGAGTTATAGAAATGTGGCAGTGGTATTCGAAGCTTATGCAGTTCCTATCTTGCCCCTTCTGGGGCGCCAGTAATTCTTCCATTTGCCCCGCTCGCGTGCCAGAGTAGCCCAGTGGTTCCTCCTTTCGCGTGAGACACGAAGAGCATCGTATTTTTCTTTCAAGGACTTTCTGAAGAAGTCTGACCATCTGGTCGGCGGTCTTTATGCGCTTAATATCGCGGGGAACCCAGTCGCTCACGTCTCTGCTCCAGCGGCTGCGCAGTGACCTTCTGGCCCACCTTATTTTACTTTCCTTGGCGAACGCGGCCGGGTCTCTAATTTTCGATCACTGACGTAGGAGAAAACTTCGAATCCAGCCCCTCTCTTGCGTGAAGCGGATACTCCTAGCATCACTCTCTCAATTGCGCATTCAATTACGCTCACCGCATTTTCTTCCTGCTTGCGAAATGCCCACGTTTCTGAATCATAGGTCAAGGCGGAAAGTACGGTAGTGTTGAAGAGATGAGCACGGAGCCAGGTTTTCTTGATATTCTTCACTACATCCTCGATGCTCTTATACTCTCCCCAAGCCGCTCGTTTCCTCCTGCCCAGCTCGGGGATCAGGTCGTTCTTCATGTTTATTTTTCGACCCAGATAAACGTAGCTGGTGCACTCGGATATGTTTGTTCCGTTCAGCGTGAATGGCACATTCGAGACCCATCTGTTACGCATGAACATCATCTTTTGCAGATTAAGCTGAAGACCGATGCATCCACATGTTTCGTCGAATTCGGTCAGCATTCGTTCCGCTTGGCTGCTAGGTGTTATCAGAACGATGTTGTCAGCAAGTGGTGTAGCTGCCCACCATCACCCTTCTCTCCCATGTCGTCCCATTCCAGCTTTCGCAATGCGTTCTCGAGAGTGGCTGTGAATATTTTGGGTGAGATTGTATCACCCTGTCCGACCCCTCTCTTTACGTCGATGATGATATTCTTGTAGAATGGCGAAATTCCGGTTGTGAAGTTGCTGCACAACTCTCGAAGTACCTTTATGTACTGAGCAGGGACGCCTTGGTTGTCCAAGACCTCCATGACGGCTCCCGTCTCAAGTGAGTCAAAGCCCTTCTTTAAGTCCACAAAGGTGAAATATGACGGCATTTTGTACTCTGGCGATACCTCGATGAGTTTCGAAACTTTGTAAATGTGTTTAATCGCGCTGAGTTCTTTTCGAAACCCTGCTTGCTCGTACGGCTGTCCTTCATCCAAAACTTTTTCAGTCCTAATAAAGATTACTCTTGTAAAGAGCTTGTAGATGACGGACAGATTGGGCGATAAATGCCGATGTCATGTGGATCTCCCTTTTTATACAGCAACACGGTCTCGCTGGTCTTCCACTGTTAGGGGACCTTGCATTCCAACAGATAAGGAGTGAACAGTCTCGCCAGGGTGTTGATGAGAACTGACGGAAGATTCTTCAGATGTTCAGATTTTGCCCTGCCGGTGGACCCGTCGCACTCCATTTTATAGATATCAGGCGCCGGCGCACCAATTTGACTATGTTGGCCCCGTCACACCCCATTTTACAGCTTTTTGGCGTCAGCGCACCAATTCGACGCCGGTGAACCCGTCGCACCCCCTTTTCGAATTTCGTGACACACAAATGTGACAGAATAAGCACGTTATTTTATCATCATTATACATAGTATAGTCAAAATGACATGAAGCACGTACGCAGTTGCGTACGCTACTTCTCTCGAAGCGCTTCGGTGGTGGCGTAGCGGCTACGAGCAGTGTGAAACCCTCGCTGACACCACCCATGCAGTCTGCCACGATCTCAACTCGGTTCCAACTGCTGTCTACACCGAGCCGTTTCGAGCGCGTACGTAAATGCACCGCAACAACATTAATGTCGTTTTGACCAGACTATAAATACAATAAATAGTATTGAACTATTTTATTTATTACAGTTTGTTTGTTTCATTATTAACTAATACGTTAATTACAATTTGTTACATTTTGTTTTGAAAACGTATAACGTGTTGACAATGTAACAATGGGACCTCGTAGGTTCGACACCCGGCAGAGTCAAATTTTTGCAAAAGAGTTAGAAATTTGAAACCACTTCTAAATAATTGAAGAATTTTACTCAGTTTACAGCAGTTCAAAAGTGGATTTAATAGAGTTTAGTGATCAAAAAACCTCAGATTGTGTGCACATTGTTAGCAGGAGGAGATCGAGAATAACTCTGTCATAAGAGGACCGAAAGACACATTTCAGATAGTTTTTCTGAGGAGAAGGTTTGCCCTATAGAACCGTCTTATCGCTGTTTTTTTTTCGCATCTCCTAATGTCTTTGAAATTTTGATGGGACGAAATTTAAAATTTTCCGACTTTTTTTGGACTTTAACATCTCAATTTAGAGAGAACCAGGAAGTCCGG
The DNA here is from genome assembly GCF_031761385.1 of Necator americanus. Classification (NCBI taxonomy): domain Eukaryota; kingdom Metazoa; phylum Nematoda; class Chromadorea; order Rhabditida; family Ancylostomatidae; genus Necator; species Necator americanus. The sequence goes on from NC_087376.1 coordinate 16,856,578, forward strand.
AAAGCGCGTGAGGATTTTCTTAGTCCTTCTATCCAAATATCGGTGATTTCTCAAAACGCCGCCCCATTTTCCTAGGATGGGAAAACTTGACAAAATCCCAATTTTTGCTCGCGCGTCGAAAATTGCATGATCTTGAACGAAATCCAGTAAGCCAGAGTTAAGCCGGAGTAGCTTAGAGGGAAGCTAATTATCTTCCAGTATGTCATAGCCGAAGATGTTCTCTATCAGAAGCTGCATCACTCGATTTTTAAGATCTCGCTGTACTTTAAATTTTTGATGGGACACCAAGATGGGAAAAATGCCATTTTTCCATCTCTGTTCCATCAAAATTCCAAAAAAACTAGAAGGTATGAAAAACAGCGATATGACTGTTTTTAGGGCAAATTTTCTTCTCCGAAAAACTATCTAAAATTTCTCAATTGTTCCTCCTGTGACGAAGTTATCCGCGATCTTCCACACGTAAAAATGTGCACAAAATCTAAGCTTTTTTGGTCATTAAATTCCATTTAATCACATCTAAACAGCTAAAGACTACGTATAATTCATCTTTTAGAAGTAGTTCCAAGTTTCTAACTGCTTTGCAAAAATGTGACTCAGCGGGGCATCGAACCTGCGTCGTCCCCTTGCCAAAATATTGGGAACAAAATGTTGATTTTCTCGTGCTTTTTTTTCGATGTTCTTCTGTACTTTGACCAATGCTCCTGACTCCTCTTTTTTCGTCTTATCATGTCCTCTAATCAGTATTTAGAGATATTTCATAGATTTTAGAATAAAAAATAGAATAGAATAAAAATTAAACTGTTTCGATAGCAATATTTCAAAAGCATTTCAGTAATTTGTTTCTTCTACTAATTGGTATTTCTTCGCTTATGCCATCTACCGATTTTCTCATTTTCCATTTGTTCCCCAGTTAGTTTTTCTTTTTTAAACACATAAAATTTCCAATATATCGAAGTGGCAGCAACCGAGAACTGTCGCAGGAACGTTGTAGGAGCAGAAGCAATGAGAGGGGGAGGGGTGTAATCGAAAGGGTATTGTCCCTTCATCACACTTCAGCCTGGTCAACTAACATATATGCGACAACATCATATTTCATGTAGCATTGTATTACTGAAAATTATTTGAGGAAGTGGAGTATTGGTAGTATTAATGCAATAATGTGAAGGAAACCGATTTCGAGGTCTCGGGTTTTGACTGCACGTTTGATCCTGCCTATGGTTCGAGAACAAAAATAAAGTTTTAATTTTTTTCTTGCAAGCGCTAGAAAGAATTCGGCGCAGTTCAAAATGCTGAAACAAAAATCGAAGTGAACTTTTTATATCATGTGACACATCCAATCTTGTAGCAATCTAATGTCGCGGATGCATTCCGTCGTTGCACTAGTGAACCTAAGTTATTAACTGTGTCGTTTTAAAGAAAGCTTTGAATCCAAAGCGAAATTCGGGAACAGCTGCGAAGGTGTAACATGACCACATGTGACAAAGAACTTCAGACGGACACTTAAAGAAAAAAGGATAAAGTGTCTGGCATTAATCGATCCCCTGGGGCCCGCCACCGCGTTCACTTCAATTCAGAATCGTTTGAGGTTCACGAACGCGTAACTAGCCTGTATAATGACTTGCGGGAGCTACCCAATGTATCAAGTCAGTGTTTTTATCCTTCCAAACAAGTTTGGTACTAATTTATCGACCCTGGAGGGACGGAAGGCTTGGTTGGCGCTAGGACGGAATCGAACCTCCGAGTGATCATGCTGCAGCTACAGCGGCACTTCTTACCGATACTTCGCTACACTACACGCTACAGTTTGCTATCTCAAAAGCGATAATGTGCCCATATTTCCTTCTTTTTTTCTCATCTACATCATGTCGCCATTCTTAAACTAAATCGGATTAGAATATGCATGATGATGTCTAGCTGACAAAAGTGCTGACACTTTTGACGGCGTTATCTGAAAAGGAAAATTCCGTTTATGATGACTAAAGGGAGCTTTACTTGCGAACGTCTACCAAGCTCACTTCAAAATCAGATGTGAAACACGTAGTAGCCTATGCAAATTGAGTTTATATTTCACAGAAATAAGCATTGAAAAAAGAGGACAACAACATATAGAGGTCCTTGAAGCGTGCAACTAAGTAGCTTACGTCTTTGAGTTATGGTGCAATCAGTTGTGTGCTACGTCAAAGCGACTACGTTAACCAGCACCCGGGATTTTCGCTGAAGACCAGACCTCGCGATATAAACAACTGCCAGCAACTTGCTTTCGTTCCTTCCTTCTACAACCGAAAGCAGTTCTAGTTTCGACCACTTCTCACACCACCACGGGCTAGATACATGATAACGATTGCTGTTCGTTTTTCAGAAGCGCAAATTTATGCTTCTCGGTTTAACAACATGGGTAAAAATTACTAAGCATAAAAGACAATAAAAGAAAGGATTCACAGGAACAGTCCAGATCCATTTTGAAAGAGAGAAATGTCTTACAATGATATGAAGAATTTCCGAAATTTCTCTGAGTAGAACTTGTCTTCTCGCTCTTGTGACTTGTACATATACATGAACTGATTTTCTAAAAATTATGATACGTGGATGCACTAAAAATCAAGACATCGCATACCTCCTAACGTTCAGAAGAGAGACATCTTTCTCACACTTCACATGCAGAGTCAAGAGTTCGCCTCGAAACTGGAACTGAACGTCTTGTTAAACATGTACTCATGCCTATTAAACCAAGAAACATATTTCATCACCTTTTGTTGATCTGCGTTCATAACAGAAAGACGCTTCTTAGTGCAAATCCTTCTCATGTGTTCTATCATTTTATGCCGTCGAGCTATTTTGAATTCAAGATTTTGTATTTGATGAGCCTAGATGATGAACTTACGAAATATGAAAATCTGAATGAAATACAAATCTTGCGTTTACTTCTTGCTGGAAGTCGTTAACTAGATTCAGAAAAAAAAAACCTACTATGATGAAATATTAGACTCGCGAAAAGGGGATAATTAGCGGTAACCTTTTTGTAACGCCACTCACTTCGGCGTACCTAAAGTGGCCTCTACATCAGCTAGGGCCCCGTAAAGGTCTAGGCGCATTTCGGCACTATCCAGTTTAGACACTATCCCCAAACCGGGACTGCATGCGACATTCGCATTGGTAAGGAAAGCAGAAAACAGAATGGAAAGCAGCAGACTTAGGTCCATAAGGAATCATCCTGATAGCTATTTTCAACTCCTGTTGTTTGCGTAACGCTCGCTAACAGGATTTGTTCCTAGTATTTTTGGAATTTTCTTTTTCTTCGCTACAACTTATTTCCATGAATTAGGAAAGGACTTTGTGATTATCAAAAGAAGATTCACTTTCTTTTAATAGTCTAACTTCTTGTCACATTTTCTCTTCATTTTCTAGCAATCCAGCCATTTACCTCTACTCCACACGCAGAACCGATATGGGTAGTAGCCTTTGGGATGCCGTTTTTCTAGAATCATTATATCTGCGAAATAATCTTATATGTATTGCGCATGCAAGTCTTCGAGAGTTATTAAGAATCAGATGTCAACAAAAATAAACTGTACGACAGCAAGGAACATTAAAATAACAAAATCGGAGACGGAAACATCTAGTTGGTGTTTTCGGTCATCAACTTCCTATATGTACCGTTGGGTTTTTTTCTGAAAAAAGCAAACTTTCAGCGATGAAGAATATGTAAAGAATGAAAAAAGAAAGAGAGAAGAAAGAACAGTTCCATTCTTTATTCCAAGTCACTTTTATATATTCCTTCTTCGCTGCGGTGTACAAAAGGTTTTTGAATCAACATTTGTTCGTTGTTCGCTTCAAACTGTGAGACGTATGAGCACTTGAATACGCGGAGTGCGCCTGACGGCGTTCAAGAGCAATGATGAGCCCGTAGTATCTACGCTGTCAGGAGTCGCACATAGAAATTGTCGACGCTTGTGACCTCTCTGGATACGTGGCAGTTAATAAACAGTTACCTCGTGTGTGCCCCCTGGAAAATACTTTGCTACCTGGCTAACTCCCATTCCCAAACTGAATTTGCAGCAAATCTGACACACAGAGCAATGTAGGTCTGGGTAATACTTGAAAGCAGCAAAATTTGACGGGAAAAATTAAAATGACTAAGTCATTCATTGTTTAAAAAGGAGTAGTAGTTTCGCTCTCCGATCTTTCGATCGTGCTCTCCCTTCACTCAATTCTTCACAGGTTTTACGTCGTAAGGAGTTTGAACATGCATGATGTCCAATCCAACAACTAGCAAGGTGTCACCGCCAGAATAAAGATGAAAACACAGAAAAGGAAAAAAAACTTTATGGACATAAAGCACGCTTAAACGTGATCCCATGATTACTTCGGAAGAATTTAGTTATTCTCCAATTCCCCAGACCTCCACTAAATGTAGTCCTGTTTAACAGACGAGGGCCGTCAACGATAGATAATTAGCTCTGAAACAAATAGAACGGGGAAAGGCTACAGACCAACATGATCTCGAGGCAAGCCTGTTAAAATCACGATGTTGGTATCGTCCAAAGTGGTTAACGTTAACGTGGTTATGAAACCAAAACGTAGAAACAAAAGCCTTAGGACCGACAGTAGAGTACTACGATGTCGATCTGGGGAGTGAAGGGCACTCCTTCCCTCTCCACAGATCTCCCTAGAGGGATCACAGCCAGTTACACGTTCGTAAACCTCAAACGATTCTGAATTGGAACTTTATCGTTTATCCTTTAGAGATTTTATTAGTGAGGATTTACTATCATTGCTTCAGACGAGTCGCAGGCTGCGAGGCGCGTTGTGGCGTGGCGGATAGGGGGTTAATCGCAGATCAAAAACGACCTAGTGCCTGTCCTGAGACGCAGGTGGATTCAAAGGATGGACTCTCTGTTTACGCTGTGCCAGGGCTGACTCATAAAATCCTTGTAAGCCACACGTCGGTCCGGCCAAAACCTTGCATTCAAGTGATAGGGAATGCAAGGGAGGCGGTTTGGAGTCGCCTCCAACAAATAAGCTCCACCTGTCCACTCCGAGAGGATGCAACGTTTTCCCAAAAACTCATGGGAGTAAAAACTTGCAACCTGCCCATGGGTTTTAAAATTCTATGCACGTTACAGTTATATGAAAGAGTCTCTTGTTTCCGGAGGAAAGCGTGGTACGGTAGCGCCAGGAAGGACGCGGTTGAAGGGGTCATCTGGGCTAATGAAACGGAAAAAGACTAGGATGACGATCTGTACTTAAAATGCCCGTACGCTACCATCGGATGCGGCCGTTGAACATTTGATGATGCAAGCCAGGAAGATTAAGCACGACGTCATCGGACTGACCGAGACGAGATGGCGCCACCCACTGAACGCAGTGTTTGATGCTGGAGAAGAACCCCAATCGGACGTCTGCGAACGAGAAAATGTAGTCCAACCCCAGCTTTGACTATCTTCGTTGCGTACGCTCCAACATCAAGCTGCGAAGAAGATTTAGAAGCTTCCTATATGGACCTAGATAAGTTCTACAGAGAAGACTAAACTTTCTACAAGGTCGTTGTTGGTGATTTTAACGCCAATATTGCCCCCAGAAGAACGACTAAGGAACTTCACATCGGGACCCACGGCCCACAATGGAACGAACAGCGAGAAAGGCTTTCTGAGACTATCATCACTAAGACCATCCATGGAGACTAAACAGTTCCAGAAGCACTCCTGTCTACGCTGGACGTGGGAGTCACCCGGTGGAGGGTACCATACTGAAATTGACCACATCATCATCAGTAAAAGGTTTTGCCTGACTGATGTCGCTGTTGTGCCAAAGTTTTATAATGGATCGGACCATCGCCTCCTCCGCGGAAGATTTTCGTTCGCTAGGAGAGAAGAGAAAGCCGGCAAGTTCAGAAAGCGAAGTCTCAGAACTATCATCTACTGGGATCTCTTCGCTACGCTAGCTGGCTTTTGGGAAGATTCCGCAATGGACAACATAAATGAAGAATACGACCGGTTCGTTGAAGATCTTCATGACTGCACGAGGAATGCTCAGAGTTCTAAAACCACCAAGAGACGGCTGTCTCTCGAAACTCTTGACCTGATATGTCAGTGTGGAGCTGCACGAGCAGCACTCAACCAAGAACTCACGTCCAAGCTCACAAAGCTTTGCAGAAGGGCTATAAAGGAAGACCTCAAAGAGAGAAGAGCAGAAGTGGTGGCTGAAGCTGTTGAGCCGGGAAAGAGCATTCACTACGCCCGTCGAGAATTCGCCAATCGAAAGACGAGGATGAGTGCTCACCGGAACCCAAATGGAACAGCCTAGCATTGAGAAAGGGAATGGAGAAAATCATCCACGACTTCTACTCTGATCTCTTCGACAGCCATGTCCACTTGCCTCCTCACCATCTGAGGGAAGACGGACATGTCAGAGGTTTTCCCGTCCGAAATACGACGTGCTATCATGTCGGTAAGAAATCGTACGGCACCCGGTCCCGACAGAATAAGACCAGAACATCTGAAGAATCTTCCGCCAGTTTTCATCGACACCCTGGCGAGACTGTTCACTCGTTACCTGTTGGAATGCATATACAACTCATCGAGGTGTATCGCCAGAGTACAAAATGCCGTTATGCTTCACCTTTGTGGACTTAAAGAAGGGCTTTGACTCACTTGAGACGGGAGCCGTCATGGAGGTCTTGGACAACCAAGGCGTCCCTGCTCAGTACATAAAGGTACTTCGAGAGTTGTGCAGCAACTTCACAACCGGAATTTCGCCATTCTACAAGAATATCATCATCGACGTAAAGAGAGGGGTCGGACAGGGTGATACAATCTCACCCAAAATATTCACAGCCACTCTCGAGAACGCATTGCGAAAGCTGGAATGGGACGACATGGGAGAGAAGGGCGATGGTGGGCAGCTACACCACTTGCTGACAACATCGTTCTGACAACACCTAGCAGCCAAGCGGAACGAATGCTGACCGAATTCGACGAAACATGTGGATGCATCGGTCTTCAGCTTAATCTGCAAAAGATGATGTTCATGCGTAACAGATGGGTCTCGAATGTGCCATTCACGCTGAACGGAACAAACATATCCGAGTGCACCAGCTACGTTTATCTGGGTCGAAAAATAAACATGAAGAACGACCTGATCCCCGAGCTGGGCAGGAGGAAACGAGCGGCTTGGGGAGAGTATAAGAGCATCGAGGATGTAGTGAAGAATATCAAGAAAACCTGGCTCCGTGCTCATCTCTTCAACACTACCGTACTTTCCGCCTTGACCTATGATTCAGAAACGTGGGCATTTCGCAAGCAGGAAGAAAATGCGGTGAGCGTAACTGAATGCGCAATTGAGAGAGTGATGCTAGGAGTATCCGCTTCACGCAAGAGAGGGGCTGGATTCGAAGTTTTCTCCTACGTCAGTGATCGAAAATTAGAGACCCGGCCGCGTTCGCCAAGGAAAGTAAAATAAGGTGGGCCAGAAGCTCACTGCGCAGCCGCTGGACCAGAGCCGTGAGCGACTGGGTTCCCTGCGATATTAAGCGCACTACAGGAAGACCGCCGACCCGATGATCAGATTTCTCACGAAATCCTTCAAAGAAAAATATGATGCTCTTCGTGTCCCACACGAAAGGAGGAACCACTCGGCGACTCTGACACGCTATCAAGACAAATGGAAGTATTATTGGCGCCCGCTCGACCAGTTCCAAGAACAACGGGAGTCAAGGCGATACCCGCAGCCGAATAAGTGCCTGTAGAAGGCTGTGGGAGGGAGCCAGAGCAGGCATATCTTAGGCTAACTGTGAGCACTAATCCATGCGCATCCATCACCACGTCACCGAGGTCATATGCCGTGTGTATTGCAATTAAGTAGAGTAGTATAGAGTAGTTGACTTCCAGAAAGGTTCAAAGAACGAAAAGGTAACAACGTAGCAAGTGGAAAAAAACGTAGAAATTGGAATGCTAAGAATGAAGAAAGAACGTAGAAGATTTGTACAAGAAAAAAACAACATAAGAAAACATAAATGAGGCTTAAAATTGAAAACGTTCCAAAATAAAAATTAGATGATGTAGAAACGAGAACCTTTGGAAGACAATAGTTGCAGTAGTTCTTCCGTCGGTATGATGTCATTGAGTCACTGGCGTAAAATAGCGTCCAGAGCGCAAGGCTTGTGGTATATTATCTTCCAAACACCAGGTTGAAAGACGTAGGTCTTTACTTGAAAACATTATATAGAAGATATAGATGTATGTTTGTTCGACGATCAACAGGAGTCAAAGTAATCCAGGTAAAGGTTGTTGTTTTTCCGAGCCATAGTAGAGCCAGAACGACAAGCAGCAGGGTGCAACTGCGTGAGTGGTCAGTTTCTCTCAACACGAACTACAGCATCACCGACGCAATACCAGTATAGATCTCTCATCTACACTGAGAAGTGAAAGCTGTTGCATCTCGACTACCTAGACTAATAGAGAAGCATTAGAGTGCGCTTTGCACGTTGCTATCCTGTACAGTACGTTTAAATTGAACTGTTTTGGAAAATCAGCTGATCAGATTGGTTCCAATTCTCTGCGTTTACCGAATTACTCAATTGTAGGCGGCTTCGGAATTCTCCGCCTGCACCAAAGTTGTTCTAGCATGCCTTTTTGTGGTCGTCATTGATAATATACAAGGCTTGCGCTCTGGACGCTATTTTACGCCAGTGACTCAATGACATCATGTCTGCGGAAGAAGTACTGCAACTATTGTCTTTCAAAGACCAGGTTCTCCTTTGTACGGGAACAAAACAACATCAAAAAACATAAATGAAACTGAAAACGCTCAAATATAAAAGTTAAAAAGTATAAAAGAGAGAACCTGATCGTTGAAAGAGGTAGATCTGTAATTGAAAACACTATATAGAAGATATAGATGTATGTTTGTATTTATATAGGCTAGTTAATCCACGTAAGATACTGCAATAATTTGTAAAAGTTTCGATTAGTTTGTTTTACATAAATAAAATACTATTATTTTCTATTTCTGCCATTTTGTGTGCAATCATTCGATATATCTCCATACGTAAGCGATCGATACTCCGTACAGAAACACTTCCAGAGATAAAGTGCTCTCGCGAGGCATGTTTCGCTCCTCATTAGACGATGAGGAACGATGTGATGGCCGGGGCATAAGGGAAACGCAGCGCAATGCTCTGCTGACGCTATTAACTGCTGCGTAGAGCAATTAACGATACCCGTTCCCAGTCGTTTCCCCTAGGTTGTCGCGGGGGCTGTGGGTACCTAACGATAACGCACCCAGCAAAGCTGGCGTGATAGACTGGCTAGGTTCGGACTTCGTCTGAATGTCAAAAAGACTGAGTACATGACCGTAGAGCACTGACGTAAGCAGAATATGCATCGTCCAGACTGATGGAACAAACATTCCCGGGCTGATACTTTCAAATGATGGGCTCGTTGGTTGCATGCGACGGAAACATCGAATGTAAGGTTACCGTTCGTACAAGCTCTTTTTTTTAAATGGCAATCGGCTACTACTGTGAGAAATAAGATGCGCAATCATCTTCCGTCGAACACGTATAGAACCGTCATCTGACCCTGCAGGATTCTCAACTTTTTTATGGGGAGTGACCAAAGAGGTGAAGCGTCATCTCGAAATCATGGAAATTAATACATTATGAAGGGCTGCAACAACAACAATCGACACTTACTACCCGTAGCTTCTACGGCTGATAACATTAATGAAACCCGCTTCTACTGTTCCTTCACAGTGAGAGCAACACTCCTCTATATCAATGTATCTAACATCAACCCCGACCAAGCCGTATCTAGACAAAATAGCGTATCGTATACTAGACAAGACTAAGAAAACGAAGACGGCGTATTTTTCTGTGCCCTACGGAGGGAACTTGCTTCTCTATACAACCACATTATCATTCATTTTTATGGCTCTTCTCAAAATCAAAGATGTATATGGAGAAATCATTCATTGAAGAATGTTCAGTGAGGTATAGTGATGAGAAAAATAGTTACCTAAACCTAAGTTTTGCTCAAAAGTGTTATGTTACGCTTACATAGGAAATGCTTGAACTACATATGGAGAAAAGAAAAAAGCTTTGCGAAATCGGTTTACAAAAATGTGTGGCAATATGTTCCGTAGCAAATCAAAGTCAGATCTTGGAGAGAGACTATAAGACCGCTTTTCTAATCCTCCAGTTCAAGATTTATTGAGGTAAACATGGAGCTTTTGAAAAAAAAATTCTAGCAAAAATGTATGTAAATGGGAATAATACAGTGCGTCTTCTTTTTATTTTCGGCTGGAACGTGAACCAGTAGAAACGCTCGCGGAAAACACCTATTTCTCAGTGATGCAGTTACGATTACCAACAAGAGGTCAAATGTGGTAAAATTGTTGAGAACAGTATTGGTCATGAAATTTAAAACTAAAGAAAATTGAAAGGAAAGAAAAAAAAAAACTAAAACTAACAATTTCGTGAGCTTTAATGAGGTGACGAAACTCTCCATCTTCTTGGAAGTCAGTCTTATAAGATTCCAAATCCTCACAAGTTGATCGTATAGCGAAAATAACTGTGCGCAGTCTGAAAATATGATAGAAGAATCCAACAAGAAGAAGAAGCAAACTAAGAGCGAAATAATTTCAATGCAAGTAAAATTAAATAGCTTATGGAATATTGGGTATTTCCACTCTGTTAAAGTGACGATGGAAAATAAGATTAAGGGTATGTGCAATGATTCAAATAACTATATATAACTAATATAAAGTAGAGAGAAGTGGGAGGATGTGAGTGTAAAAGTAGAGTCTCCGTCGAGCGTGTTCTACTGGACTGACACACTAATTCGGAGCGGTTCTTGAACAGTCTGTATCGCGATGTCGTTTGAAACCTTCGCATAGAGTGACGTAACATCAAAGGGCTCTATTAAACATTCACGTTCGAACCAAGTGCTGCGAAGTTTCTGGAGGGAGCTGTTTCAACTACTGAGGTGGGCACGGACATATCTGAGCAGTTGGCTTAGGGCCTGTGAGGCTCCCACTAACACTTATGATACATTGGAGGATTATTCGAAGCGAGGCCGTTTTCAGAGTTTGAGAGTTTTTCATCAAAGTGTGTAGGACTGAAAACGCAGGTAAATCATTCTTGAGACGCGTAATCAGGTTTTTAGGTAGTCGTGCTGTTCACGCCGTTTCAATGCGTACCATACTCAGACGGCAATATTGCTTTCTAAATTCATTGCCGGAGGATGGAGCAAAAAGAGTGTCATCCTCAAGATGTTACCTTGTTATCGCTACGTCTAGTTCACGTGACAGGACAACAAATTCCTCTCCTGTATCACTAACGGATGCTTCGATCTTACCAGCTGCACCAAGATTGCTGACCTCACGTAGGCCTCGGCTTTGCGCAACGGGAAGGTTGAAATCGATGTGTTTTTTTTTTCCGAAAACCGCTCCAGAACTAACTGTAGTGATGCTGCAAACACTCAAAACTTGTTGTCTACCGTGGGTGGAGTCTGGTGATGTATATACCATACGTGAGAAAGGTATAGAGGGTAAGGATACTCGCTCAGCTATCCTATTTTTTTTGTCTTCGCTCTCCTCCTTTTGCTCTCCATCGCAACCTATCATGAACCAATTGGAGGCCGCCCACTATCCTGCGTGATACTTCCGAACTTATTGATTGCAGAGGCGCCAAACTAGGCCCGAGATCCGAAACGGAAAGCGCATCGGTTAAGATGAGTACATCGTGGACTTTGTGCACTGTCGTTTTCAACAACCTATCACTGTTGTTTTTCAACTATCTATGTGCTGTTGTAGTCTGAACATACAGAGGTAGATCTAACAGATTCGTTAACCTTCTGATGTTGCTGACACCATAAGGTCTACTAATCGTCTCAACTTTCCTTGCAGTGTAGAATTAGCACTATAGCGAATATAATCACAAGTGAACTTTGACTCACCCGCTATTCTCCTCTAGATGCCGTGCGACACAAATCGTTCACAATACTGTTCTCTATACATACACTTCTTAAGCAAAATGAACATGTGATCCTGTTTTGCCTTCAACACCGCACGCAGGAGTTGTTCCATATTGTGCATCTGCTGACATCCCTAGGATACACCGCTTATCTCGTGAAGTCGCTTGTTGACTATGAAGTTCGGAGTGACTTGATCTTGTTAAAAAAAAACATGGTCTGTAAAGCCGACCCAAAAAGTGGCACCATGCAATGGGTACCCAGCTGAAGACTATGTTGCTCGACAAGCACGACAACCTTGTCGGTCCAATCCAACGTAGTGGATGACCCAGATAGCTGATCAAAAAGACTTGATCCCAGCGAGTTTCAGCAAAATGGAAGAAACAACTGTGAATCGTACAGAACATACGACATGTGATTTCCTTTTGCTTCCAACCATTTACAAGTGGCTCCAGTGTTTTTCGCTAACAGGCCAAGAATGCCAAATCTTGGATTAGAAGTTTAGAAGCGCTAGATTTAGAAGATCACTTATAACCATAGATGCAATTGTCGAAGGAAATGTTCCTGTCCTTTTGTTTTTTGTTACTTTTGTAAGGTTGATGAAGTGAAGATGAAGTGACCCCTTTCACATGCATATAGAATTTTATAAAACAATATTGTGTACACCGGAAATACAAAAACCTGGAGTAATAAAAAAAAACAACCACTTAGGAAAGCATAATTAATACCGTGTAATAGGTTTCACTGTTACGTTTCCTTTGAGATTTGGAATGCAAATTTGGCCATGAAAACTAGAGTGTCAAAGGCTATAGCTTTGCTGTGGGTGAGAGAGACAGAAAAAGACAGTACAAAGAGATGCGGAAGGGAAATTCTTGCAAACGGGAACGTTTTGGTAATGAAGATGAAGGGGGGTTGCACGCAACGAACTAGAGTTTCTCCCTCGCGACAGAAATAAGCAAATAGAGCACCTAGGAAGAGAACGCCGCAGGTACGACGCTGGGCTTCCTGGAAAAACCGAGCATTTTCATAGTCAAAGCAAGAATAGTCGAGTCAAAACGGCATGAACACGGTGCAGTTGCGTAGGCGATCGCGTCCGATCCTACCCACTTCGGGCGCAGCCGCTTACGCAACTGCAGGGTTCAGTTCAGGTCGTTTTGATCCGACTACAGACTTTGTGCAGGTTAAGGAATTTTAGAACATTCACTTAACTAAAGGGTGTAGTGGGTCCATAAATTGGGGCCAGACTTGTCTATGAGGATGAAAACACTGACTTGACACGTCGGCTAGCCACCTCAGGTCATTGTATTGGCCAGTTACACGTTCGTAAACCTCAAACGATTCTGAATTGAAGTGAACGTGGGGGCGCATCCCAAGCGGAATGATTAACGCCAGAAACTTTATCCTTTATCCACTTAACTGAAGAATGAGCAAAGTTTTGTCCTACGATTGATGCAATATAAAACAGTCTTTAGGAACCAAACATGAAACATCAGAACACTGTATTATAGCAGTTTTATCACCATCATAACAAAACTGATTAAACCAATAGAAAATGATTCGATCAATACTTTTGCGGAAACAATTTCTCAAGTTGCACAATAGTAGCACACTTCAATTGCCACTCCATCCCAAGCGCACGTCGAAACCACTTTCGAAGTTCCAGCAATATTGTAATGTGTTTATCACGAACGTGATAATACTTAGTTTGCTCAATTACAGCTTTTCGTGCCTTATAACAATGTCTGTCTGTCGACGATTCATCATGTAACTTGAGTTAACGCTGTCTGGCGGCCGAGTTTTTAGTTGTTAGCCTTGCAGCTGCAAAAAAAATGTTTCATTTGGGTAAGGATGTGCACAGGCAATCGAGTGATTCTTTGTGTTAGCATATGCAGGACATCATAATATTCTATTCCGCTCTCAATGTACCGTATAAATAGTCACAAAAAGTTCATTGTGTCATTTTTTTGTTCTCCACTTCTAAATGTTGTTTATCCTTTTGCTCGCTCTCCTTTACTTTCCATGTATCCCTTGCCATTATTGTTGTTACTGTTAGTTGGTTTAATTACCCAAGTTTGAGGGAGTGCCGAATAAAGTTGCTATGTTGTATCCCGCGTGGCACATCGAACGACACCGTCAACTGCTGAACTCGTATACACGTAATCAACACAAACGGTGCATCGGTAGATTCGACGAACTCAGCTACACCTACTAAGGAACTCAACACCAAGGAAATACAACCGGATTAAGGTTAGCACTAAGACGAGTTGCAGGGCGAATTTGCATGCTAACACTTCCGTTTCCTTTAATTATTACTTCTACTTTTGTATAAAATCCCGAAGCAACTTCACTAACATTGTGAGCAGTGAATTGATCGGTGTAATTCAACCATCGTCTACTTCTCGTTGTTGATAACTAATATCTATCATTGACATATTAGATCTCCATATCTACATTCTCAATGGCAACTTCAATCGAAATCTGCAAAGGGGTCGAGACTCGGCAACACGCCCTAAAAAATCATGCTAGTTTGGGTGAATCGGAAATCTCCGCTGAGGAAGCAGATTTCGCGGGAAAAATGTGCGAAATAGATCCAGCGCTAGTATATATTCGCACGGCAGAAACTTCTCTTCACAAGGCCATTTACGCGTTTGCCGAAAGTCCACAGCATAGAAATGTCACCAGGAGGTGAAGAAGAGAAGCGCGTTCCGTTTCGGAACACATCGAGAACGTCAACTTCTCCCCGAAACGGAAACATTTCTCGCGCGTTGCAAAAATACGTCTCGACGTCAAAAATGAGAACTCAAATGGAAGTAGGCATATACCCGGATCCTGGAGTGCAAAGTCGGGAAACACCAGTGGGTCGCGTGGAATTACGCAGCCTTCCTATCCCAGAATTTAACGGCAAAAGCTGGCAATGGGACAATGTCTGGGGATTGTTTAACGCTACGCTCCCGCTCTCAAATCTACAGAAGTTCTATCATTTACTGAGAGCCCTAAAGGGAAAAGCACGACATCTGCAGAACGCTTCTAATTGACTGCATCAAATTACCCTCTGGTGCTAGAACACTTGCGGGAAATGTACGGCAATACGTCCGGAATCATAACCAGTCTACATAAAAGACTAGACATGGACTGCACGAGGCACTGACCTCCGAGGCCGGTGCTACATTTCGACAAGATCTCATCTCTCACCAAGCAGCTCGAAAGCAAAAGCGAGAGTCTCGATAGGCCATGGTTATTGTCCAAGATCCTTGCAAAATTCAGACAAGATATACAGAGAAGGGTACCGGAGAAAAGTGTCATTACCCCAGAACAAGTCTGGAATCTGAAGATAGACGGTTTCTTGTTACTGTAGAGCTACGAAATCGCACGTAAATAGTTACATAGTGTGAATACAGTAGAATAATGCCTTCGCCTTCCCATCTTGTAACCTGTAATCAACACCTTCATCCCCTGTTGGGAAAATCCCAACATATGATTCAAGATGGCGCCGACTCCTCAAAAAAAAAAGCAAAGAAAAAAAAAAACAAAGGAAGCACCTCTCCCAACAAGCATCGGGTGCACTTTGGACTTGAGCGCCACTTTCACCGACAGTGACTTCTTCTGAGTGTTGGAAATTATCTATTGACGACATTCCGTGTACAACAGTATGAAATAAAACGTCGACAGAGCTGAAAGCAGTGCTTGCCCTTCATAGTGAACTTGCACATTCAAGGAAAAAACAGTGAAACCAGTCTAGAAATTGCCAATAGAACTGTCCTTCGGTCCCAGAACTAAATCGAATCAAAAGAGAAGACGATCGAGAAATCGTGAAAACAACGAACCAAACATAGTGCTCTTCTCAGTTTTATAAACACCAACTTACCCTACGACTAAGCTGGCAGCAAAGCTCACAACGGTGCGGGCGTGACATTCTTGGGGCTCTGCGAGTTATTGGTTATTGAACGTTCACAGTGAGATTGACAGCAGAGCATGCTGCGATCGAAAAAGGCGGCAGAAACACGTGTTAGAAGCCGTCATTGGTATTCAATGGGTCATGAAAGACGATTGGGGCAGGAACTGATAAAGAGAAACTCTTCCAAGGTCAAACGTATGATGGGATTTTCCCATCGAAGGGTTGTAGAGGCAGGGGGTTGCAAATGAAGCGGGTCATAAGGGAGTGTGGGGTGAGCAGTAGTGATTGGAGAGTAACATGATAACCAAGACAAAATATTATTTAGTATTAGATAGTTACATATACTATGAAATAAACAATACAATAAACGATAAATAACAATAAAACAAAAGATTATATAATACTAAATGATTACATAGAAACGAAGTATTATATTTATTTCCAGGAGTTTGACAGTATGGAAGCCCCAACATTTCGTTTTGAAAATGTACAACGAGTTGGCAAAGTACCGATAGGGCTACCCAAGTTCGACACCCCGCTGAGCCACATTTTTGCAAAATAGATAGAAACTTGAATCCACTTCTAAAAGATGAAGAATTTAATTATACCTACTTTACAGCAATTAAAAAGTGGATTTAATGGGGTTCAATGACCATAAAAGCTCAGATCCTGTGTACATGTTTAGGTCTCGGAGATCGCTAATAACTTTGTCATGAAAGCACCGAAAAACAAATTTTAGGTAGTTTTTCTGAGGAGAAGGTTTGCCCTATAGAACCGTCTTATCGCTGTTTTTTTTTTCGCATCTCCTAATGTCTTTGGAATTTTGATGGGACAAAATTTTAAATTTTCCGACTTTTTTTTTGGATTTTACATATCTAAATTTTGAGAAAACCAGATAGTCCGGAAGGGAGAAAATTTGCACACGCGGGGTTTCCTTGATGGGACAAAGGTGGGAAAAATGTCATTTTTCCCATCTTTGTCCCATCAAAAAATAGGAAAAACTGCGAGGCCCCGAAAACCTTCTTCTGTGAAAAACTTCTTAAAATTTGTCCTTTGGTCCTCTTATGACCAAGTTATTCGCAATCTCTCAGACCTAATAATGTGCGCAGAATCTTTTTTTTCGGTCATTGAACTCCATTAAATCCACTTTTAGACCGCTGAACTCTACAAAAAGTTAAATCCTTCATTTCTTAGAAGTGTTTTCAAGTTTCTATTTGTTTTGCAAAAATGTGACTCAGCGGGTGTCGAACCTAGGTCATCCCATTGTCATGCGGTAGGAACAGAATGTTGGTATTTTTTTAAATGTTTTCTTGTTATGCTAACGAGGTTTGGGTTTTAGTATTGGCCTGACGTCTCGACAAACTCGTCTTTATCAAAGGCCTGAGAATTGTTCGAGGTGTTTGATTCCATATATATATATATATATATATATATATATATATATATATATATATATATATATATATATATATATATATATATATATATATATGTATATATATATATATATATATATATATATATATACATATATATATATACATATATATATATATCCCATCAAACTCCTCTCTCCTTCCCATGGCTCGATATTGTTTAGAGGCGTCACACCACGAATCTGAGGTGGTGCAGATTTCAGGTGGAGTATTCGTATACGGGATGGGAGACTATGGAGAGAGGGGTGATTCCGTCCATTTCTTCTTAACTGCCATAAAAAACGGCCCGGAAGATGCGGCGCTACGCAAGGCTGGCGCGCTCTAGTCGAACCCCCTGTACAAAATAGTGCGCCAAAACGTCTGAGGCCGTATCTTCCGGGCCGTTTATTACGGCAACTAGGAAGAAATGGACGGAATCACCCCCCTCTCCGTAGTCTCCCATCCCGTATACGAATACTCCACCTAAAATCCGTGCCACCTCAGATTCGTGGGGTGATGCCTTTAAGTACACCACGCAAGACCTTCAAAGGGAAAACAAACTGACCAATCTCACCGAATAGCGGGGCTGGTGAACCACCGCGTTCTTATAGAATGTCACCAAAGCGAATGAGATCTACGCACAGTGCAGTATTCTTAAGTAGTGATGTCTGAATAACGTTAAGGAACAGCGTGTGGGACAATCTTATAGCTCACAGAGTGTTACGAACGGCATGAAGTCATTAGTAATTTATAAGCACTCATTTTTGTTATTCTTGGCTGGATTTCATTTCTGTGGCGCTCTAACGGTGTTAATAAGAAACATGATGGAAATGAGTATGAAATAAAATGTACGATATTAGCACACGAGAAAGAAATATCTGTAGGGTGCGTATCGTTAGGTACCCGCAGCCGATCATCTGCAGCCGGATAAGTGCCTGCAGAAGAGGCTGTCGGTAGTGGAGAGCAAGCATATCTTGGGCTACCTGTGATCACTAAGCCACGCCCATCCATGACCACATCACTGAGGTCATAAGTAATGTTTGTACTACAATTACGTGATAGAGTTGCCTTCTGCGAAGTTTCAAAGAACAAAAACGCAACTTTTTTAACGTAGCAACGTAGAAAGTGGAAGAAAACGTAGAAAATGAAAATGCTAAAAATGAAGCAAAAACGTAGAAAATTTGTACAATAACAAAACAATACCAGAAAACATAAATGAAGCTGACTATGTTCCAAAATAAACGTTAAAAAAGAAAAAAAAAAGCGTAAGAACGAGAACCGGGGTAGGCGAAGAAAATTTTTGGTTTAAAAAAGTAAAACAAATGTTGCAACAAATGCAAACATAGCTAGCTGAAAATCGAAAACGTTCCAAAATAAAAGTTAAAAGGTGTAGATCCAAGAAGGTGGTCTCTGAAAGATGTAGAGGTGTGATTGAAAAAACTGTATAGAAGATATGGGATGTAGATTTGTATTTATACAGACTATTAAATCCTTGTAAGATACCGCAGTAGTTTGTGAAATTTCGATTTTTTTTTGCTTTAGGCAAGTAAAACGTACAATTATTTCCTGTTTCTGGTATCTCGTGTGCAGTCGTTCGATATATCTTTATACGTAAACGATCGATGTGTCGGATGTGTCGAACTCCTTCTCAGCTTGGGAGACCCTGCCGGAGGACGAACCTCCGCTGTGCATCGCAGTTCGACGCCCAGTGTCACCTCCACGCCACTATGAGGCGGTAAACCGTTGTGGAGGTCGACACATCCGACATTCCGACTTCTCGGAATCGGAAGCCTAGCTAAGAGTAAACCACTGCTAAGATTCACCACCGTCTTGGCAAAATGTCGCAAGGTGGTTCCCTGATCCATATAGGTTGGGCGACGACCTGTGGTGAAAGCTAAGCTCGCCGTGGCATGGCTGTTTAGTGCGGGGAAAAGTCTTTTTGCCACTCCAGCATATTCACTGCCTCAGTACCCTGCACACTGGGCCCTGTCGTCTCAGACGTCGGACGGTATGGCGACCGGTGAGAGGCGATCAAATCTCAGGTTGCTCAGGACGTCATTGATTCTGGACCAAGGCGACACACGCACGACTCGCCATGGAGACTGTCTCAGACTGTGTACTCACAACGCGAGAACAATTTCCACAGACGCCGACCTGCATGCCCTTCTCGGAGCTGCAGAGCGTATCAAATTTCACGTGATTGCTCTGCAAGAGACCAAGTGCAGAAGGAGCGACGTACGACAGATCAATGACGGTACACTCGTCATTCGTGGAGAGAAGGTTCCGTCGCGAAATGTAGGCGGTGTTGGTTTTGTTGTGCACCCATCTGTCGTCCATCTCGTCGATTCTCACGAGATCCTGCCACCTTGTCTGGGCATTCTTCGCCTCCGCCCTCTGCACCAAAAAACCCATCAGTATCATCAACTCCTACTTACCAACATCAGCAGCTGAAGAATCCGAATTGGACGCGTTTTAGGATGAGCTAAAAGAAGTAATCCGTAACGAGAAGTCCTTCTACAAATTCGTTGTCGGAGACTTCAACGCAAAACTAGGAAAGGCCACAGAAGAGGAATACAGGATTGGAAGATTTGAACTAGGGGACCGGAATGAAAATGGCAATCGTCTTGCTGGGCTGTTGTCCGCCGCTCGCCTCCTTCATGGGAACTCTCTTTTCATGAAAAAAGATCATCGTCGGTGGACATGGGAATCGCCCAATGGCGCGACTCGTGCGGAGATCGACCACATACTCACCAACCGGAGGTGGTGTCTACTTGACGTCTCAGTAGTACCATCCTTTTGTAGTGGTTCTGATCACCGTTTCCTTCGTGCGGTAATACGACTTAGCCACACGATGGAAAAGAACATCTCCACTCGACAAAGAAGGAGAAAAGAAGTCGTCTACGACGACTGCGTACTCGAGGACTCCCTGTCCCAAGGTGACTGGCACATCGAGGAGGACCCAAACGTGGACTACGAGATGCTGCTCAGAGGATTACGAGCCTGTGCTGAACGTGCCTCGAAGTCGCGCACGACAAACTTGGATCGAATTTCGAGACCACCAAGGAATTGTTGGAAAGAAGAAGGACTTTGAGGCTTGATCCGAATGCATCGCACATTGAGCGGTTAGTAGCAAACACTAGCTGCAGAAAAGCGTTGCAGGAGGATCTTTTGAAGTACAGGCAGAAGAAGATTCTAGAAGCAGCACAAAGAAGAACGAGTTTAAAGAAGTGCCGCAGGGATCTCCGCGAATATAATATTCCGCTAGCAACCTTGCTGAGCGAAGACGGGACTCGCACGTCTTACCGTCGTGAGATGGAAATCATAACGGAGAGGTTCTACTCGAACCTTTTCCGTTCATCAACTCCTATGTCAAGCCCGATCATCCCCACTGATGAAGCTCCACCACGGATTCTCCCTTCGGGTGTACGAGTCGCTATCAAGAGCATGAAACCTGGCACAGCCCCCGGACCTGATTTTATATCAGCAGACTTTCTTCGGGCTGGTGGCCATCCGCTTCATGCAATCTTAGCAGCGCACATGACATCCTACCTTCAGAAAGAAAGCATCCCAGACCAGTGGAAGACCTCGCGAACCGCTCTTATCTATAAGAAAGGTGACCGAGAGGACCTTCGGAACTGCCGTCCGATATGCTTGCTGAGCGTGTTATACAAAGTATTCACCAAGATCATCCTCACACGTATATCTAGGACGCTGGATGAAGTCCAGCCTCAAGAACAAGCTGGATTCCGCCAAGGGTTCAGCTGCTTGGACCACATCCAGACCGTGTCGAGGGTCATAGAGGTTTGCCGGGAATACCGCCTGCCCCTTGTTCTAACCTTCGTCGACTATGAGAAAACCTTTGACAGCGTAGAAACGAATGCAATACTGTCAGCGCTGGTCGATCAAGGTGTGGACGCGTCGTATGTGAGGACATTAGCCAATTGCTACGAACGATGCACGACTAGAATACAGCTTTTCCACCGCCCTCTCACCATACCCATTGGAAAGGGGGTACAACAAGGCGATACTATATCGCCGAAGCTGTTCACAACTGCATTGCAATAGATAATGAAATCACTTTCCTGGGAACAAAGGGGCATACGTGTTGATGGAAGATTTCTCTCGAACCTTCGTTTCGCGGATGACATCGTTCCCTTTTCGAGGTACCAATGAAGCAGAAACGATGCTCAACGAATTGAACGAAGCAGGGAAGAGAATAGGACTACGAATAAACAGAAAGAAGTCACAGTTCATGAAGAACGCGCACTGCGAGGACGGAGGAGTACAACTTGAAGGCTCCCAAATCGTGGAAACTCCGTCATACGTATACCTCAGACGTTCTATGAACATGGAAAACGACTTGAAGGAAGAACTGAATAGAAGAATGAGAGCAGCATGGGCAGCATTCGCAGCCGTCAGGGAAGCTACGGACCAACTGACGGACCATGATCTTCGTGCCCATCTGTTCGACTCGACAGTCCTTCCAGCGCTCTGTTACGCAGCGGAGACGTGGGCAGACACCGCGGCCACGTCTAGGAAGCTACTTACTACCCACAGAGCCCTTGAGAGATGTCTCCTGAAGTTTAACCGGCGCACACAACACCTAGCCGGTCTTCGTAGCTCCGACTTAAGAGGAATGTCCCGTCTTCGCGACCCAGCGGAATATGTATCGAAAGCAAAACATAGATGGGCCGGTCACATCATGAGAAGAATCGACGATAGATGGACTAAAAGAACGCTAGAGTGGATCCCAAGGGACGCTAAACGCCCCCGAGGGAGACCGCCAACGAGATGGAGTGACGTGTTCGCTCCACGGATGGACCAGCTGAGAGCTCAGCTGGATACGGCTCAAGGACCTCGTCAACGCCACTCACGAACTTGAGAACATCTTGGATGACAATGGCGAGGGAACGAAACGAGTGGAAGAGATGCTGGGGCCCGCACGTCGAGTGAAGACGGGCCATCTAAGTATCTAAGTAAGTAAGTAAACGATCGATACTCCATACGGAGGCAATAGCAGAGATAGCGTGCCCCTGCTAGGCATGTTTCGCACCTCATTATCTATGAGAGTAGCTGATGAAGGATGTGATGGGCGGGCATGAGGCAAACGCAGCGCAGTGCTCTGCTGACGCTGCGCAGTGCAATTAACGATCGCCGTTGCCAGTCGTTTTCCCTAATGATCGCCTGTCGCGGCGGCTGCGGGTACCTAACGACCGCCCCCCATATCTGCATTGGAATCATTCTGGATTTCCGTCAGGAATCCATCCAAGAATAACAAAAATGAGTGCTTATCAATTACCAATGACTTCATGCCGTTCGTAACACTCTGTGAGCTATAAGATTGTCCATCGCGCAGTTCCTTAACGTTATTCAAACATCAGTACCTAAGGATACTGCACAGTGCGTTGATCTCATTCGCCCTGGTGACAATTTATAAGAACGCGGTGGTTCACCAGCACTGCGTGTGAAATTGGTCAGTTTGTTTTTTTTTTGAAGGTCTTGCGTGGTATACATAGAACAATATCGAAGCTTAGCAATGAGAGAAGAGGAGTTTGATGGGATATGCATGGCATCAAAGAGCTCAAACAATTTTTAGGCCTTTGATGAAGACGAGTTTGTCGAAACGTCAGGCCAATAATAGAGCTCCACGTAAACCTCGTTGGCATAACAGGAAAACATGAATACACTTCCCAATGCCGAGGTTTCAAGAAAGGAGGGCTTGGAGATTGTCGATTTTTTCCCTTTTGTGCATGGTTCTTGTGTAATTCGATCTGTGCACCTCAATTTTATGGTTTTTTTTTTGTCGTATTTAGTTTAGTCAAAGGAATATAAATGATCAGAACAACACAAGACCGATGTGCACCCAGTCGCGACCGGAAAAAATCCAGCAAATCACAACGACGGAAGCAAATTAACGTCAATAATGCTCACTCACGGGTACGAAAAAAATTACTCTCAAACACAGAACCAATATATAATGCAACCTAGTTAGTTCTCATGACAAACGAAGAAAACGTTTGGAATTGCAATAAGCGGGAGTTTGAGAAAATGCTCGTTTTCTTCGATTCTGGAGCACAGAAAACAGTTATTGAAGAATCACTACCCGAACGTTTTGGCCTATATCGAGGGAAAGCTGAAATATGCACTATATCCGGAATTGGTGGACATATTGAGTGCTTCAAAAGTCACATAGTGCATATGAGAATTGGTACAGCCTTTGGTGAAGTGATCAACATGAAAATTCAGACTAAACCTGCGATCACAAGTGGTTTTCCAAGCGTCAACCTAAGCCCAGTTGACATCGAATTTCTCAAAGAGAACAGTATTTGTGTGACAAACAAAACTTAGAGCGGAACACCAAACCCCACATATTTTAGTAGGATTAGACTAGTGCTGCGAGTTAGTAAGTGGTCCTTCTCACCTAATAAAGACCCCCGGCGTCTCCATATCGCAAAAACCGTACTCGGACCTGCGATATACAGAAAGGAGCTGTTCATAAAGAGAACAAAAAAGACACTCTCTGCTACGGACTTACTGCTGTAAATGAAAACAACGAACAAGAGATTCTGAGAAAAAGCACGGTGCTGACGAGAATTTAAGCAAATCTCAACACCAGACTGCTTACAAAATGTGATACTAATGACACAAAATTTTCGCTTCCCCACATCGACTTCTTGCAAGGAAACATTTTCTATCCCGAATGGAAGAGCGTCGTATGATCGAATAGATCCAGAGTATGACCCAACTCTCATACACTGCCGCTAGAGCACGAGATTGTCATGCTGGTTGGTGGAGCCACGTTCTCGTCTACTTAGAGGCATCACCCCACGAATCTGAGGTGGTACGGACTTCAGGTGGAGTATTCGTATACGGGATCGTAGATTAAGAAGAGGAGGTGATTCAGTCCATTTCTTCCTAATTGCCGTAAAAAACGGCCCGGAAGATACGGCTTCGAGCGTTCCGGCGCGCTATTTTCTATGACGAGTTCGGTTGGAGCGCGCCAGCCGTGTCCTTACACCGCATCTTCCGCGCCGTTTTTTACGCCAATTAGCAAGAAATGGACCGAATCAGCCACCTCTCCATAATCTACGATCCCGTATACGAATACTCCACCTGAAATCCGTACCACTTCAGATTCGTGGGGTGATGCCTTTAAGTGCTGCTAACAATTGAAACGCTGAAGAACAATTTATGTTTTATACATTACATACGAGTGGAGGCATACTTATGTTAGGCACATAACATTCGAGCTACATAAATGCGAAATGGTTGGAGTATCCTAGAAAGCTGCCTGTCTTATATAATAAACTTCCACTCGGAATGGAACTCGTAGAATGTTCTAGAAGGTTTCCCCAGATGTATATAAGGTACATTGACAGTTCACCTCGTAGAATGTTCTAGAAGATCGTCTCAGTCGTATATGAGGAGACTAAGGAGACTATTTATTATTGTTTACTGTTTGTTGCTTACTCAAAGTAACTACAACCATTCCTCATAGTATCTTCATTTCTCTCGTTATTATACACGCTACACCTATATCTGTACATCTCATCTGTGCTTACTTTTTCTTTCCCTTTCTTCTAGTTACTTCAAAGTGAAGCAGTTTTCAGTCTGCTTCGCCATACAAACTTCCATTACCGCCCTAGGATCTATCTGCGGTAAAGGCCAATTTTTAACTCAAAACCTCTCCAAAGACTTGCGAAATATCCACAAATGCTCAGAAGATCAAATGTAAGAGGTCAAAAACGCTGTGAAAAAAACCATGTAAGTATAGATGAAGTGTGATACCTGCGGAAAGGTATTCTTCTCTGGAAGTGGAATGAGAAAGCATAAAAAGGCAACTTCTCCCCATTTAGTAAAGGTTGCACTAAGTGTTTTACGCGAGTTATTAGAAGATGCATGGAGACAATGCTGCAACAACATCAGCAGCTAGCGAAGAAAACTCCGGTTACAACCAACGCAGTTGGAATTAGCACTACACAACCAGAAGAAACACAAGAATGGAAACGCGGATTTTGCTGTAGTTGAGATCACAATGGAATCCTGGAAAAGTCTTGAGCTATGTGCAGTGGTTTCAATAGGTTTGCGACAGTGATGATAATCTCCTCTTGATGTAGGAGTACATCATCTAGCGGTGATGGTCACTTATCGTGACCTCACTGCAACTCAAGTAGTTGATGGGCGTGGCTCGCTTATGCTAGCTGTTGCTTGGTGTGCTTCAGGGATACTTCGCCTTCGTTGCTCACGAGTAGTCGCCTAGTTGTGGCAATAAGCATTCACTGAACCACCTATTCTCGTTATCCTGTAACTTCCAAGCTTTTTTGTAACCTAATTTATTTCTGGACAGAGGGACCTTCTGTATCTCTGACTTCTTGGAACTTACAGGAAGAAAAAGAGTTCAAATTTGGTAAGATTTCTAGACTTTCTGAAGGTGATATAAAGACAAACTCACTCCCTTTCTTTATTAGAACACCATACAAAATCCCATGTTCTTCTATCTAACACTATTATTCTTTGACTTATTCGGTCATTTCGACAGTTCACACCACTCTTCTTTACATATTTCCTTGTAACTGTGCAGTTTTCTGCGTCTCTGTGGCAGGAAGAACATCTATGGCGGTTGTCTGCGTCTTCATGAACGACTGGAGCGTGACTTCGACGAGATATGTTCGCGTATCCGCCGGCATATCCACTGGGCACCTTATGTCTCGGAGGCATTCGCGGAGAATCCGCCGGGACCCTCTTTACCGTTCCCCCTATTTATTCATCGGAAAAATTCGGGCAAAGATCCCGAGAGTCCCACCATCCCACACATTTTGGTGCATCGGCTAAAACAAGTCAATACTCCCGCGTCAAGGAGTAACATCTTTGAGGGCAGGAGAAGGAGACCAGCTCATTGAGCAACCTATACGGTCAAACGAAAGACCGTGAATCGCATTAGATTCATCCCAGCAAATGGGCAAAAAGTCGTTCCCTTACAAACGCAACTGGAACGCACATCACTGTCAAGAAACAGTTGGTCGGACCTCAGTCAAAGCTACAGTAGGTCAAGCGAAGTTTATTGCATTTGCACGTGCATAAAGAAAGAAATAGCACTGCATTTTCACAGAACACCAATAGTTCTCAGCGCAACGACGCTGAAAAGTTTAGTATCCCATTGCAGGGAGTACGCTTAACAGGTTGAATACTCAGCAATAGATGAGGAATCTTATCAGAGAAGCCGATCAGCTGCAAATAAAAGAGGCGAGAAAAAACCTCCAAGAATTGTATAACGAAATAATGAATTGTATAAAAACTGCAAAAACAAGTCCGAAAGGAAGGATTTGATGACTGAAATTGAGCAAATAGAGGAAGAGTCGTAGCTACAATTAGCGATAGCTGAAGCAAACGACCTAATATTCAAGTTAACAGCGCGCCTTGATGAAACAAAAAATATGCGCGAAAATATGGAGATCAAACTGGGATATCTGTCCCTAAAGCCCCAAAGAGACGATAACGTCAACAATGAAGAAAATGAAGAAGGGGATGGCGAAATTGATAACACAATAACGAAATTGATAACGAAACTGTGTGCGAGACATCACAATACCATCCTGCTCGCAAGACCCATCAAATTCAGCTTCCACATCCAATAGTGGCACAGCGAAAAGGACGCTGAGGTAAGTAAAACATCCACAAGCCACACTACCAAAGTTTTACAGGAATTCTGACGACTTCCCGGAATACTGGGCTATTTTTGAAGTCCTAGCCCATAACAGTGAAAAACTGGACGTTATGGAAAAGATACTCTTACTCAAAGTTTAAAGGGAAGAGCGCAAACAGCATCAAAGGGATAAAACTCATTCCTGAAAACTACAATTGGTTGATCAATACTTTACAGGAGAATTACTCCAGTCATCAGTCTAGCAGATCACAATTAGTCGAAAAATTGATCAGTATGAGTGTGGCGAACAATTCCTCCGACAACTGCTATGCAACATTTGATCAAATAAGAATGCTGACCGACCATATTATTTCTGCAGGATATGATGTAGGGAAGACGTGCGACCCAATGTGGTATGAAACAATCTTATCCAAATTCCCTGAATACATCATAAAATTTGTATTAGTGCCCTTGTCGAAAGCAACAAAGCTGGCAAAATAGAGAAGGAAACAATCGAAATATTCCACAAAGGTTCAAACCAATAAACACTCAGTCTGTGGAACCCCCACAGTAACTGAAAAACTCCATTCAGCACAGTCAAACTGGTAAACAACTGATATTGATGGTTGCTGAAGGCAACATAAACGCCAGAAAACAGGCATATAAAAAAGTGCTATTTTTCTTCAATTCTGGCGCAGAAAAAACAATAATCGAAGAAAATTTTGCAGAACAACTCGGACTACCCACGAAGAACACGACCGAAATCTGCACCATGTCTGGAATTGGCGGGCACATCGAGTGCTTCGAAAGTCATATGGTTCCGGTTAAACTAGGAACTGCTTTCAGAGAAGAAATTTGCATGACCATACAAACCAGTCATAACAAACGGATTTCCTTCAATGAAATTGGACGCAGAAGATATCGATTTCTTGAAAACAAACACTATCTGTTTAGCAAATTCAAAGCTTCGTGGTGAGCATCAAAATCCACACATTCTTTTTGGACTGGACTACTACCACGATTTAGTTACGGAAATCCACCAAATGGAATCCGAACACCATCTGGTTGTCACATAGCAAAAACAGTTATTGGACCCACAATGTATGGCCGAGGGATCAGCAAAGCAAGTGAGACTGCTAACAAAGTATGTCACAGCATGACAAGAATTTCCGAAAACACGGAACAAGAACTCTTACAGAAAATGTTTTAGTTGGACGGCCTTGGTATCATGCCGGAAGAAACCCAGGGAGACGAAAAAGTTCAAAGATATTTCAAAGAATACTCGAAATTGATCTCATTTGAAAACAACGTTATCACAGCTCACTTTCCGCTGAAAGAGAATGTAATCCATTTGGAAAATAACTACTCAGTAGCTATAAGAAGGCTAGAATCTTTGCAAAACGTCCTCTTATGTAATTTCGAACAAAAGCAGTTGTACTGCGATCTTTTGAACAAATATGTCAGCGAGGGGACCGTAGAGACCTTCGATACAGCAGACCGCTATGCGGCTGGAATCTATTACATGCCACACACAGGGGTATGGAAACCACAGAAAAAGGTCCCTTTAAGGATAGTCTTTGACATTCCGTCTAAATGAAGAGGCCATCTTAGCCTGAACGACGTCATCCGAAAAGGAGAATCCTTCGTTAACAGAATAGATGAAATTCTTACCTCCTCAAGGTTCAAGAAGATCGTCTTAATGTGTGATATTGAATCTGCCTTCACACAAATCCGATTGATAGACTCGCACAAGGATCTTGCGGATTCTTGTGGCTTCAGAATGTTAATCACCCACTAACAGAAGACAACGTCGTCGAATATAGATTTAGAAGGTTGCCTTTTGGCGTTACAGCTTGTCCGAGTATACTAAACATGGTGATTCTGTCCTACTTAGAATCTCAAAACTCGGAACTATCCGCAGAAATTGTCAGAAATTTGTATGTGGATAATGTACTCTTGCAAGCAGAGTCAGTTCCTGAAGCTGTAAAAAAGTACAAGGAATCAAAATATCTCTTCAGCAAGATAGGAATGGACCTACGCGAGTATATTTTTAATTCTGAAGAAGTAAATTCAAGAATTCCATACTCCAACAAACTTCAATCTGGATAAATGGAAATACTAGGAGTCGATTACAATACTATCACAGACAACTTTACTGTGAGAACAAAGTTCTTTTACAATAAAAAGTTGACTAAGAGAGAGCCAAATTAATTCGATTTATGACCCAATAGGTCTCACAGGACCGCTCATCGTTAAACGGAAGTCCATGATGCGAGAAATATTCGATTTAAAAGTGGACTGGAAAACTCCACTCGATCAAAAGATATGCGACGAAGGTTAGAAACTGTGTGAAGAAGTAGATCTAGCAACAGTATCAATTCCCAGATACGTGCTATTACCCAGGATATGTGACCAAAAACGCCTTTGGTTGTTCGCAGATACAAGCAGGATTGCTATTGCAGCTTGTTCTTACTTACAATGTGTTCCCTCTGGCACAGTTTCTGACCTGATCTGTAGAAGGACACGATTGACCCCCAAAAGGTGTCATCAGACTATCCCAAAATTAGAGCTCCTTACAGAATCCTTACAGCAGCCAGATTAGGATGCAGCATATTATCAGTTGTCCAATCAAAAATCGAAGAAGTGAACATAGTTTCAGACAGCGAGATTGCCTTGTATTGGATCAAATCTTCGAAAAGAGTCCCTATTTTTGTAGCAAATCAGCGAGCAAAAATACTTAGTATTAAACAGCAACTCGATAATCATGGTGCTACGGTCAAATTTTTCCATGTTAGCACCGAAAACAATCCAGCTGATGCTGGAACCAGAAGTCTGACAGCACAAGAAATTAACGAGCACGACTGGATCAAAGGACCACGTTGGCTAGAAGATCACTATAGCGAGTGGCCTATCAAATCGATAAACACACAATCCGACATCCATGAGAATGACGGAGTAGAAATAGTGGTTACTACTACATTGGAAGCAACCATATCAGAAAGCAAACAACAAGAACAGCTCTTCAAAATTCCCCAACTCCAACACAAAGTCACTTGGATTTATATCACAGAGGACTCGGAATTATCCAGGCTGATCGTGCAGGATATTCACATCAAAAATGGTCATTGTGGCAAAGAGCACACTCTTTCAATCGCAAGACAACGCTTTTGGATTTCACGTCCCTCTTACGTATTCAGGAAATTCCTGAAAGGTAGCGTCATCTACAGAAAATATCAAGTCTTCCTTCCGGAGCACCGATCATCCCTCCACTATCAAAGGACAGACCTTTAAAGTCCAGACCATTTCAAAGTATTGAATGTGACTTCATGGGTCCTTTCACTTCAAAAACTCTCGAGAAAATGTACGCGTGTTTATACACATGCCTTACAACTCGAGCAATACAGTTAGAAGTAGTAGGAAATCTTTCGGCAGGAGCATTCCTCAACTGTTTCGTGAGATTCACCTCGCGCAGAGGAGTTACAGAGATCTGCTCAAATTGGGGAACCAACTTCAAGCTTGGTGAAGTCATTATCACAAGAATGTTCTCTGACCTCAACGAAAATGGTCGATCTCTTATTTCATATTGTGCATCCCAACGAATAAACTGAATTTTCAATCTTGCTGGATCCCCTGGATGGGCGGTGCATGGGAACGACTAGTCGGTTTAACCAAAAAGTTTAATAAATCAATAGGGCGCAAACGCTTGAGCTTTGCAGACATGTGCACCGTGATCACTCGAATTGAGGCGATTCTAAACACAAGACCTCTTGCCAAACTGAACTCCAGTGATATCGCAGAGATACCATTGAGATCCCTTGATTTTTTGAAGGGAAATTTCAACTACTCGCTTCCGAACGACAAAGTTGCAGACATATCGGGCGATCCTGACTACGATCCTAATCTCATCCAAACAGAAAAACACGTATCTGAAGTATTTCAAACATCAAAAATGATAGCCAATAAGTTCTGGGAGAAATGGAATGTTGAATATCTGACCTGATTACTAGAAACACAAAAAATCAACCTCATACAACCCAGACACCTAACAAGATCAGCTCCAGAAATAGGTGAAATTGTTCTGATTGAAGAACTAATTGTAAAGAAAAAAGGACGAAACAAAGATAGCACAAAAGAAATGCCACGGGAACATGGTCTGAAGGAAAAGGCAAGTCCACGTAGATCTGCGAACGCCGGCAGAGTTCACAGCCGCGCGGTGGCGCAGTCAAGTATCGTCGGTGCACGTGGAAAACGAACAGTCAACCTCCAAAAGTGCTGGTACCCATACCCGCTCCTCATGATACTTGCTGGGACCGAGTGGTCACGTTGCCGCGCGCCTAGGCGGGCCATCCGATCCTGCCGCTAGAGCCCGTGATTTCATGTTGGGGTAGGAGGGTGATTCCTTCCATTATTTTCCTAATTGCCGTAAAAACGACAAGCTTATAGAGTTAGCGCCCTTGCAGAGGCCCCACTAAGATTAGTCGTCGAATATGTGTCTTTTTGTGCAAACCACAGATGATGCGCAGGGGCTTACGGCATTTGAAATAATATTTTCTGATTTTGGTTTTTACTTCAAAATTGATGTCGCCTCTTAGATGCAGTACGTTGCTTACTCACTCCTATTGTTTTGTTTTCGCAGATTTCCATTTTGCCCCTCCAATTGATGCCATTACGTTAAGATATTGTAACTTCAACGCCCTTCCTCTTTTTCATGTTTCCTTTGACACTGTATGCTGTACTTTCTGTCATCCTTTGTTGTCGCATGTATGTAATCATGCGAACCATTGGATGCTCTGGAGGGGAAGCTTGATGTGTACTGTTGCGTTTTTATATGATATCTACCTTAAGACACTGCCAGCCTAATTAAGTGTTCAAATTTTGTGTACCTTAGAGATTCTCCACAACACCATACAGCACTACAAATATCATATTTCTCCCACTAATGTCCACGAGCCAGTAGATATGTCCACGCGAACGTTTAGTGACCCCTTAATAAAACAGAATACATCTCATGACTAGTGGTGTTGAACGAAGGCCTCTCTATAGCCCGTCATCTGGAAGAAGAATATCGGATCATGTAAGCCTACACGAAAGTCATTATCTGAGGCTGTTCTCAGTCGAGCTGGTCGAACTATTTATCTATCTCTGTCTTTACTCCTAACAACTTATCTTGAATTTAGATTATGGATGCCACACGCAAGTCAGTTTTTTTTTTTTAACACTACTTTGCTTCTTCTTTCGCATGCGAACTATATTGCTCTAATTCTAGCGTCGTCATGAATGTATATCCGATTTGTGATGTAGACAAGGGTAAAAAAATCCAGAGGCACCTTGCTCAAGTCCATGGATACTCACAAGAGCAAATAGAGGAATTTAAGCTTGACAAAAAGAACCAGAAAATTGCCGCCTCAGGGAAGTCAGTATATAACTGTCAGTACTGTGATACGGGATTCAACAGTATTATTGGGCTGAGCCGACATAGAACCACAAAGCATGCTGACGAGTACTCACCACCAACTATCCCGTGTCCCATATGCGGAGAGGGCGTCAGAGTGAGTCACATTGATGAACCGCAGTTTTCGCGATGGTTTTGTACATTTAATAATTGTCATTAATTCATTTCAATTCACTCATTTAATACTTATGTTCACATCTTTATTGATTTGTCTTTCTGATTCTACCAAATGCATCCATGCAGAGTCACCGTGAGCTCGCAGAGCATGCTCATCAACAACATGCTGAAAACTCAGACGAATTTGTTGTGGAAACAGTCGCTTTCCAGAATGCACAAGATTATCACGTTCGAGTATATGACAACTTGCGTAAACACTAGTGTATCTCAAGTGATTTTTTTCTCAAGAGTTGGAAGTTGGCATCAGAGGAAGCAGGTGTAATAAGTCGCTTCGTAACAAGGACTAAGGTTATGGCGCAGGCCAAAGTCACCTATCTCCGCTGTCACTGCTCGTTTCACTGTCCAGCTTCGCGACCTGAAAAGACGAAAAAGTATGTGATGAACTGCACAGCGTATATGAATGTACGTGCACTACAATTTCAATATAAACAATCAGTGCCTCTTCAAGTGAATCATAGTGGAACCAGACGAATTCTAGGTAACGGAAAGGATTGATGGTGTGACAGTCGAACACTGCCTCACCTATCTCGGACATGAAGCCTGTCCATCTCAGCTGAGACTAGGTGAGAGTGCTAAAAAGTATATAGTCTCGCTGTTAAGAGATGGTCTCACTATCCGACAAGTATATAAAAAAAAATAAGAATGCAAGTAAGAGGAGCCCCCCTTACTCGCCTTTACTTCATTACAGCACGAGACATAAGGTAAATCACTTTGCATAAACGTAGAATCTGAAGAGATCAATGAAAGGGATTTTCAGAAGTGTCGCGGCTGCAAAGTGTCGCGTGCAGCCGGGGAGACTTCACAACTTCGACACGGTGTCAATTCAAATGCGAGTTGATGCCAACTCGGAATCTGATGGCATTCAGCTTTCGTGCTGAGTAAATAAAATCTAGCAGAAAATCTATGCAGTTTAGAACTTACAACATACATTTAGTCGTCACTAATCCAACGCAGCGACAGTGGCTGCGGAAGTATGGACAAAGGGCATTATGTGTGGACGACACGTTTAACCTAACGTCCTATGCGCTGAGACTGGCCACAGTAATTGCTGCGGATGAGTGGGATAGAGCTTTGCCAGCCGCTTACTTACTTTCTTATAGGTGATATACCACTAGTGCATTGAAAGTTGTCACTTTCACATTCTTCAGAATTTTTCAGAATGACTGAGGCAGAGGTGGGCTTATTGTTTGAGCACGTGAAAAAGTACCTGCCTTCGTTCCACACGGACTACTTCATGACGGACGACACGAACACATTCTGGAACGGCTATAGCAAGGCCTTTTCATCATCTTCGACTAAGCGGCTCCTGTGCTTATGGCATGTGCAACAGGCCATGAAGAGGAATTCGAACACGAAACTTATCAATGTATGTACTCTTTCTTTTTAGCGAAAACAAGTCCTAATTACAATTCTTCAGCGTGACCTCTTCGAGCCCTTACTCAGGAAGTTGAAAGAGATACGCCTCGTACGTAACAGAAACGTGTTCGTGGCGAAATACACGTCAATGCTGAGGTACCTCCGTGAAAATGAAGAAAGCGGGCTCGCATCGTACATGGAAAATTCATGGTACGTGCTTATATTGTTTTCTGATCAGTTGATTGTTGAATATAAGCTATCTTCTTTTGTAGGAGTGATAGAGTGGAGCAATGGGCAGCGTTTGGGCGGCTAAGGTCCTGCGTAAACACTTCTATGCTCTGTGAACGTTTCCATAAAACGTTGAAGCACGAGGTGCTGGACTGAAAGGCCAACGTTAGAGTAGACAGACTTCTGCAGCTGCTCATCTCACTAACTACCGAACTAGAAGAAGGGAGAGAGATAACGCTAAGCAAGACATTGATCGATTGCACACTATATCATTTAGAAGGAAAGAGGGCTAGAGGAAGGAAGGTACAGGCTCCAGCAACATCATAAGGCGCACGCGATGGCTGTCAACAAATACTGTGGGCAGCAGCACCTTGTCACTGTTGTTGGTCCTGGGACCTGAGAAGTGAAGGACAATGGAAGCTCATATTGCGTTGAAGAACAATATTGCCCATGCGATAAGCAAGTAAGCTCTCGAGAAGAAACTGCAATGTTTAAAGTTTAGATTTGAGTAATTATTTTTAGTTTAACAATCACTGCCGTAGAGAGGGGTGTGCTGCATGCCCATACGCTTATGCTTGCACTTGTCCCATGGATGTGAAAAGTGGGATTAGCTGTACGCATGTCCATGCAGCTTTGTTGTACGCAGCAGCAGATGAATCTAACAGACTACTCTTTATCCAGTTTATTACTCTAACTTACATATATATTTGTAGGACGTCGCTCGCCGCAAGATTGTGGGTTTTCAATGTCTTCGGTGGTAGATGAAGAAGCTGAGATTGTGCAAGATGCACTCTACAGCTGCGATGGAAATGAAGAGATGATGGAGGTTGTAGTGGATGATGAAGTGGAGAGCGCAGATGGTAGTGATGTAGGTGTGGAGATGGACCTAAGGAGCTCAACGGATATACAGGACGAAAACAGAGACCTTCTCCAAAGGATTGAAATGGTATTTATAACTGGAGTCTATGGTACGGTTTTCAAAAACCAATAATATATTCAGGAAATGGCATCGATACGAGAAACTGCGATCAAAATGATGAGAAGGCCAGCAGAAAGCGCTCGAATGAACATGGCGGAAACGCTGCGCGATTTGGAACAATTACGGGAAAAGATCGAGTCGCTACCAGATAACGCTGAAGGGAGCGACCAAAACATGCGCCTTGCACGCCGTCCCGATGTTCCTCCAGTCGGCCGTCCTCGAGCTTCTACTCAGATACGGAAATTACAGAAGGTTTGAAGTCAATCGTAAGTGAAAGAATTCCCCTTAAAATGTTTGTTCAGCGAGCCCATCTACGCAAGGAAGAGCAAAGTAAACGACGAAAGCCACTGCTGGAAATTCCGGATTGTGCACATGACGAGAGGGACGCGTGTGCTGTTTGCCTTCGGATGCAGCCAAGTAACAGCACAAATAGTCAGATTTGTTGGATTCAGTGTCCAACATGCGAAAACTGGATGCATACCGAATGTATCAGCAACAACGTGTGCCCTCACGATGAAACAGAGTTGGGCAGCAGTGATGCGTAGGGAAACATTTAAAACATAAGAATGCGTATGCCTGTGTATTGTGTCATGTGATGGGATCAATCTATATAGTGGTACAAATGTCAAATTTTGCTGATAAGAATAATATGTGATGTGACATACAAATACAAGATGTAAACTTCTTCTTTATATAATGTATAAACTTTGTATAAGCAAACATGTTACCGTCTCCTTCAGAGCATCCAATGGTTCGCATTATTACACACATGCGACAACAAAGGATGACAGAAGGTACAGCAAACGATGTGTAAAGAAGAAGAAAAGCGGATGAAATTACAATATCAGATGTGATCGCGTGCATTGAAGGAGATGACTTATGTTTGAGGAAAAAGCCATGAAAAAGAGCGCATATGCAAACGAACACAAACAACATACTGAAGACAAATAAATGGACAAATGAAGTAAAGAATTCCAGTGCAGTGTGTGTAGTCGCACAAGCAACAGTATATTCGACGTCATCCACTTCCGCAACGGTGACTTTTATAATGCTCCCGTATCAATCAAAATCAGAAGATATTATTTTAGATGGCGTAAGTCCTTTTCTGTGTGTGGCATGCACACTTCACAATACATTCGACCCCTAGTAGGAACTTTCGCAAGATGTGGCTTCTGCACGTTTGTCGTATCCCGGGCCGTTTTTACGGCAATCAGGAAGATAATGGACGGAGTCACCCTCCTCTCCATAATCTATGACTAGGCATTACCAACCGGGAACCCGCACTACCGAAGATTCGTGGTGTGATGCCTTTAGGTCATGCTTTTGCTTTGAGAAGAACCTGTTGTTGTGTGTCGCACGAATCCTCATATTGCTGTTGCGCTTTTTCCTTTCTTTTTTAAAGTTGTTTCGCTTCTAGGTATGTCGGACCTTGGCGCGTGTGTCGAGAAGGATTTGGTGGACGTTTGGAATTACGCAAAGGTTGAGAGTTTTCAGCAAGATTTAGTGTTCGGTCTGCGAATTCGTCGACTAATGCACATCAGTCATGTGCAAGACAAAGAGTTGCAGGTTTATCCTTTTATTGATAAAATGTTTAACAACCAAGCCTCTCAATTTCCAGGCTGTTGGACTTTCGCAGTCGCAGATTCGAGATATCAGAAAAGCTGCTTTCGAAGTTCAGGAGAAGGCTAACAAACGGAGTACCAAGTCTGAGTTAGTGTATGTTGAAAACGGAAATTGTAAAGGCAGTAGCTCAGCTGAATTGAATAAGACGTTCATACCTAAAGAACAGGTAAGATGTTCTAAGTAGTCCAATCAAGTGTAACTCGAGACGCATGAACCATTTTGCGCGCTAACATCGACTTTTTAGATAAAGTTATTGGAAACTATCGGCCAGGGATCGTTTTCCATAGTTAAGCGCGCCTATTGGTATAGCTCTAATGGGGAGAGGGTGGAAGTTGCAGTGAAAATTCTGCGAGATGTTTCACCGTCTAAAATTGAAGATTTGCAAGCTGAAGCAACCCATCTTCTCAGACTTCAACACTCCAATCTCATCCGAATGTATGGTGTTGTGCCACGACCAGCAATGATGGTCAGTTTTGTTTCTTCCGACAAATTCCCACTTCAGTTTTATATCATTCGATTGGAATGCGTAGTACTTTCATCTCCATTTGCATGACATTTCCGAAACATCCTTTTTGCAACTATCGGTACTGGACAGCGATTGCACGACATCTTCACTATTGTTTTTTGTCCTTTTAGTGGCTTTGTGATTGTTCGTTCTTTTTGCTGACGATCATACTGTTTCGATCGTTGCAGATGTAAATACCAAAATGGGTGCTTTTAATAGTATGAAGAAGTATAAAGAGTTTTTTTCTAGCGCTTGAGTTGGTGCTCCTTTACGGGTGAAATGTAGCTGGAGAGTAGCGGCGCACTCCGCACTGCTTTAAAGACGTCACCCCACGAATCTGAGGTGGTACGGATTTCAGGTGGAGTATTCGTATACGGGATCGTAGATTAAGAAGAGGGAGGTGATTCCGTCCATTTTTTGTTGATTGCCGTAAAAAACAGCCCGGAAGATGCGGCGCGTTCACAAGGATGGCGCGCTCCAATCGAACTCGTTGTAGAAAATAGCGTGCCGGACCGCGAAGCCGTATCTTCCGATCCGTTTTTTACGGCAGTTAGAAAGAAATGGACGGAATCACCCCCTCTCGTCAATCTACGATCCCGTATACGAATACTCCACCTGAAATCCGTACCACCTCAGATTCGCGCAGTGATTCCTTTAATCGAGCTGTACAAAAGCAAATTGCGGGGAAGCCATCTCTCAGGCCATTTTCAATAAAATCGTACACGATATGACATACCAGAGTACTACATGATGTCGCTTCCAATAAGTGTGTTGCGAGTTTGGTGAGGTTAAAACATTAGCACTCTTAACTCCGTCTTCCTTTTTTTCTTTTAGTAGCTTTAGCCTACATGCCTACAGCTTTAGCCTGCATAGATCCTCTAAGACTAATGCTTAGATTTTAGAGCCCCGACTCACGACCAGTGATGAACTGTCGATTGATGAACAATAGCCTTCTAAAATGGGAATACCATTTGTCAGTTAAGAACGGTCTTTGTGCTTCAAAGTGCAGTTCGATTGGAGCAGTGTTTTCCCTAAACTACACTTTGCTCCTCTTTTTCATCAGAACCTTAGGACGGTACTCACTGTTTATTTTGTAGCGATTCGTTGTGGGATCCCAATGGTCGATTTCCGACGTGCAGAAGCGTGGAATTATGTAGTGTGTCTACTTGTTTGAAAAGGCCATGTCATGACAGTCGAAGGTGCTAGGTTTAGTTCGTGTGCATTCGAAAAGACCCACGTCCGAATGCAGTGGATTAGTTAAGCATTCAGGGGCCCTTATTACTGGAATAATCGAGATCTCCGCTGTCAGATTCAAAACTGGGGTTTCTCCCACCGAGTATCATTTGATTTTATCTTTCATGTCTAGCCGACATTTGGTCTTGAGGCGCTCATCACTGCGCGAGGTCTTAGATCTTCTAATCATCTTTATCGTTTTGCTATGCTTTCGCTGTCACATTCGTTTTTTTTTTGGCCTGTTATCTTATAACGTCAAGAGCAATAACTGGGGATTTTTGTTAGTTGAAAACTGAGCTTTATGTTGAAAACTGAACTTCGAGATGTTTAATAAGACGATTCGGAACTATGTATACTACATGTTGAAGTGACATTCCGAGGTAGTTCTCTTGTGCGACGCATAACTTCTGATGGAAGGTAATTATGATAACGTGCCTCCACAAGTCAGGTATCCTTTCCTCGATCCATATTGTGCGGATGATCTTTGCCATGTTACGAATCCCCATGATCCATTCATCTTCACCAGACTTTGTTTTGCATCCTTTCGATACAGGATCTCCCACTTGGTCGTTTGTTTCTCGCTAACTTCGGACCTCGGTCATTAGATGTGCTCGAGTTTTTTAAAGAGCTGACAGAGCTTGTTGATCCAGCAATGTGTTGAAGCGCTCTTTGCATAGTGGGAAGTACGGCTTCTTTGATTTCACTGGGAATGCTGAGGACTGGTGAACATCTCTTCACCTTGCCACTATACTTTCTTAGTAAAGCATAGGGTTCCTTTTCGCTTTCTTAATTGTGCTCTGGCGAACCACCGCCCTGTTTTATAACTCATCCTATTTTATATCCTTCTGGCACCGACGCAGCAAGTCGACGCTCTGGGACCAGTTCCATCCCATTTTATCAAAAGACTGGTGCGTCGGCGCGAGTAAGCGGTAAAATGGGATAAGACGGGGCCAACGGTGTCGGATTATATGACGATCCTGGAAAGGAGTGAGGTGACGCTGTCGAATTGATGCGCCATTGTGCAATAGTAGCTAGCAGTTCACGAGAACAGTGACCTGACGCAGAACGTTATCTTTATCAATACGATAATAATGTTCACGCAATTACATGTTAGCACATAACTCTGTGTTAATGGTTGAGGCAAAACAGAAAAAAAAAATATCCCGTACTTGGAAGACTTTCCAGATTGAGGGGGTCAAATGGACATAGGTGTAAAATCAAGTTTGAATACACTACAAATGTAGTAACTACCACATTTAGGAACAAAACTATCAATATTTTATTTTATCAATGTTTAAACTTCTTTTAAAAGAAACGAAGAAACCGTTATTGGGAAAATCCGAATTTAATTTTACAGAAAGTGCCACTACTCATAATTTTTATTGATCAGTGAAGGCAAGAGCAGCGAGCACCAGAAGAAGTCTGAAGTCCGGCTTTAGCCTGACGTTCAGACCGATGTATATGGAACGTTGGAACTTGCTTAGGAACTTCAATGGCTTTTAATTTCTGATTGAAATCTACTACACTTTCGCCTTGATGAGTTTTCACCCATCTTTTTTTACATTGCAACTTTCATTTTTTACATTTTTACATTTGCTATCCATCGCCGCACGTCGAGTCAGGACATACCACAACGTAGGTGGAGCAACGTTGAGAGTAATCAGCGAATACAGTAGTTTTGGAGGTAGTATCGCACTTTGCACTTGGCTCGCACCCTGTTTAAGGCAGCCGTCGAGGGTGAGAAATGCCACACTTTCACGTTGAAGTTCGTCTGCTCACAAGGATCTACTAAATGAGCATTATCGACCGGCGTTTGCACTGCGTGATACCGTTTTCTGAGCAGATCAGGCTGTTATTCGAGCGCATGTAACTTTGCGCGCTGCTTGAAGTGAATATTACTATATCGTTGGCGTACTCGAGATCCACCAACGAACGTTTAGACGCTGCATGGGAATCGTCGGCGAGACATTGCTTTATTGTTTTCCGCATGATGTCATGTTGACATCATGCGGAATCATCATCACTACATCATCGTCGTACTCGAGGTCGAAAAAGGGACTCCTATTCGTTCAAGATCCACATCAACGGAACATTGCTCAAATGTTCCTCGCAGGATATCATCGACGACAAAGTTGAACAGAAAGGGTCCCGCCCCCTTGTCTTACTCCAGTTTCCACTTCCAACGATGTAGTATATTCGGCTGGTGTTCGAACCGCAGCAGTTCTTCTATTCATGTCGTTTATTAGGCGTACGAATTTTTCTGGAACTCCATCGGCACGAAGTGCGTTGAGAAGACATCCTCGATGAGGAGAGTCGAAAGCGGCTTCGAAGTCTAGAAAAGTTGGTGCCACACTTCAACCACTCTCTTCACAATGAACA
Organism: Necator americanus; assembly: GCF_031761385.1. Taxonomy (NCBI): domain Eukaryota; kingdom Metazoa; phylum Nematoda; class Chromadorea; order Rhabditida; family Ancylostomatidae; genus Necator; species Necator americanus. The sequence goes on from NC_087376.1 coordinate 16,897,432, forward strand.
CCTGGTCAATCATCGAACGATCACGACGAAAGCGGGCTTGTTCGTCGCGGCTGGTTTCTTCGCTATCCTTGATTAGTCAACATATGTAAAATGATGAGTTCCACAGCTTTGTACACTACACGCAGCAATGATATCGCTCGGTAATTTCTTTTTTCCTTGGCGGAAAGCTTTTAGTGGAAAGGAATCATGATAGCGTGCCTCCACGAGTCAGGTGTCCTCCCGTCAATCTCCATCGGCGCAAGGTGCGTTGAAAAGACGGCTTCGATGAGGAGATTCGAAAGCGGCCTTGAAGTTTTGAAAAACTTCAAAGATCGCTGCCACACTTCAATCACTTTAGTTGATCCAGGATGATGCGCTCCAAAACCTTGCTCATAACGCGTAGTAGTGATACTCCTTAGCAATTTCTGGGTTCCGTGACGCATAGCTTTTTGTGGAGAGGAGCTATGATAGCGTGTCTCCACGAGGGTGTCTCCACCAAATTGTCGTGTAAAGTTTGGTCCAAATCGGTTCATTGAGAAGTGTGTTGTGAGCTGAAGAAACGCACTGGCAATGTGCAGTCACTCAAGCATCTGTATAATATACGTACATGCGGTACGATAATAAATGTACATTGTTTATTTTGATATTTATTGTCTACTGGCTCATCATTACCTCCGTTCCGAGGTAACAGTGAAAACTAATTTTATGGATTAGGGTTTCAAACATCCAATGTATTTTTCTTAGGTTTTCGAACTTTGCGAAGGTGGAGAACTACTGTCTCGTCTACGTGATGCAAACAAACCGACATTTCTCGTTACCACTCTTCTTGAGTATTGCCTACAGATAGTGAAGGCACTCACATTTCTTGAAACCAAACATATCGTTCACAGAGATATTGCTGCAAGGAACATCCTTCTTACCAAAGACGAAAAGGTTGGTTTTATCGGTTACGCTGATTTATAATAAGTGACTGGATATAATACTGAGCAGTATACTTAGTTTTGCTTAGCTATTGTGATTTTCCACTGAAATACCAACTTTGTCAATTTTTCCTGCGGTGTTTCGTCTGATTTGTGGAGTGCTCGTAACTTCCGTTTTAAACGAATTACGTGGGTTTCCGAGTTTTTGGCTAAAGAACTTCTGACGATTGCGGTTATCAGAACTTTTTGTTGAACTCTCATTGCAATATTCGGCTCAAAAAAGATCTCAAATGCACGTTAAGTTCAACAACAAACTTCGGAAGACTTCTTATCTGTTTCTGGAAAAATGTCTTTATCTGCAATCAACAGATGCGATGCGTATGAAGGTGTCATAAGAAATACAGAAACGAGATAAAAGTAGCAAATCGATGGCGTCGTTAGTTCCGGGCATTCGTATTTGGACGAATACACTTAGCAAAGGTTTCATTGAGCCGAAAAAAAAATATAAAATCAACAATTTCGTAAAATTGCTATAGATTTGAAATAGTTATCGTATTAATAATCAGAACATTGCAGAACCTCAAATACCAGGTTTCTATTGCGGTTTCTATCGCGTCTAAAGCGAAAGCATGCAAAAATCGGTGATGTTCATACGATCGATAAACGAATAGGTGCGATCGCGTATAGCCTGCCCCAGCGGTTTGACATTTGACACTCCTATTGCAAGTTTAACCGTTGCTGCAATGAAGCAGTCGAAACTTCAACTGCTCAATGGGAGATGCGCTTCTTGTCAACCAAGTTACTTGCAGTCGATTAGCGCCCTGCGAACATTTAAAGAGAACAGTTGCGTTTTCAAATTTCGTTGTAGAAAAAAAATTTCGTTCTTTTTTCTCAAGAATTACAAAGCTTCCAATGGTCGGTTTTTTCCACGTTGCTGCGAAAAAACCGTGTAGACTAAGGGTACAACGAACTTTCGTTTCTACTTCTTTTTTCGTAGTGGTCCTGTACGACATCACATGTTTTTGCCACGAAATAGTGAGGTCGGGATAATATGGGTCCCACGACGTCAAATGAATGTGTCGACGTCAGAAGGCAGCTTGGAAAACTTCAAATGCTGAAGTAGTGCGCGAACGCCAGAAGGGAGAAAGATAGGCTGGCACGATTGTGCGTCAACGTCGGAAGGTAGTGAGATGGAGTGGGACGGATTCTTCGGCGTCAGATAGATGCGCCAGTGCCAAAAGGCAGAGTGGTGGAATGGGTCACACTCCATTTTTCTGCTTTCCTGCGCTCAGATTGGTACACCTGTGCTAGAGTAGAACTGGGTGACATGGGTCGAGTACACCAGGCAGGCATGCTTGCGCGAGAATGCAGCTAAAGGTGTTCCACTGCGTCAGATGCACCGACAGCAAAAGTAGGGCGGGAGTCTCACGATGTCAGGTGACCGTGCTGGTATTAGAAAGCAGAGAGACAAGATGCACGATGTCACAGTGCGTCACCGCCAGAAACAGTAAAATGGAGTGAGACGGGTTCAATGCGGGGATATTTCCAAATGTACTCCGTATGTCCACTCCTCTATGCCTTTCACTCATCTTGCTTGCCAGATAATTTCTGCAGAAATTATATACACGCATGCAGACAGCCGCTTTAATAGCAGCTAACTGCTTACATGATTTCATGTAGGATTCTTATCTTAAAAGCATGATAATGAAGTTCACGTAGTTTAGTTTTGTCACACCATTCTACATTGGCCGAAAGAAGGCGAGAAAAGCTTCGACATTATAACGGTATAGAAGAAATATCATTATGATGTATGCTAATTGGCTTATTCTGTCACGTGCGTGTAACGAAATTCCAGAAAGCAGTGAGACGAATCCCACCGCGACGACTTTGTGCGTCGGCGCCAGAAAATGTTGGAAGTGCTGAGACGGGTGATTGGAGTTGAATTGCTGCGGTTGGGAAGCGACGTAACAAAAACGAGAGCGAAAAGCAAAGTGAAGTAGCATCTTTTCTTCAGAAATTGGAAACATGCATGCAAACAGCTGCTTAGATTGCAGTTAACAGCTTACGTGATCTGAGGAAGAACCTTATCTTCATCAGTACCATGGTGAGGTTCACGTCCTTTCGTGTTAACATTTCTTCCTGTTCTAATCGGCGAAGAAAGGAGAAAAACTCATACTTCGCATGCTTCCAAATAGTTGAGGTGGCAAAAAAAAAAAGACTTAAGGTGAAGCTTGAATACTCTCCAAATGTGGTACGGACGATTTGGGAAGGAGAGTATGAATACTCGTTTCATTATCATTTCATCAGTGCTTAAATTTCTAAGAACGTAACTGTTCTCTTTAAATGTGTAACATCACTAGAGCGTGCGGAAAAAAAAACTCGTCATAAAAGACAATGGCGAGAAAGGAATAATAGATCGCACTTTCCTAGCTTTTTCAATTGTGCATAAAAAAGCTGCTGCGCCATTTTAAAAAAAAAAAACCTCAGAAGAAACTATTTCGGAGGAGAATGCGATAAGTTTGCGATTTGTAAATGCTCTAGAAAAGAAGTTTCAACCTATTTTATAATTGAATGACTATTCAGTTTTGCTGCTATGTAAAATTAGAGGTAAACATACTCATAAAGTGTTACATGCCCTCCCCAACATATAACTGAAAGTACCTGTGCCACCGAGTATTTAGTATGTGTCTCCTTAGCTTTCGACAGTGGTGGTAAAATGCTCGTCGGTCAGTTGGGAGCCGCAGTTTCGGTTCGGTGTGAAGTTTTGGATATTTATGGAGTATTTTTGTGTTTTTGTGACACACACGGACTAAGCGCCGCGTTATTATATAGCATAAGAGAATGATAGCAATCTTGCAAGTTAAAATCCCGAGTAAATTAGTTCGCAGGGCGCTAATCGACTGCAAGTAACTTGGTTGACAAGAAGCGCATCTCCCACTGAGCAGTTGAAGTTTCGATTGCTTTATCGCAGCAACGGTTAAACTGCGAAATAAGAGTACGGGAGTACGAAAATAGAGTAGTACAAAGAATTGCCTCACATCTTGAGTAAACTAGAGCATAACTGTCCATGATGTCAAAACACTGGGGTAGGCTATACGCGATCGCACTCACTCGTTTATTGGGGGTACGTGTAAAGAGGGTCCCGGCGGAATTTCGAGTATGCCCCGGTCATGCCTCGTCAGAGCAATTAACGATGGTGTGTGTCCTAAAGAGATTCACTTTCGTTGGCACCTAAATAGCTGACTCTGCTTACCTACCGCTAATCATGCGCTGCATCAACGGATATAATTCACTATCTACCCAATTGTTTTGGTGAATCAGACACGTTCACTGCAATTTTGTGACGTGAGGTGATCTCAATTTTGTAAGCGTACCAGAAGCAAGAGAAATCCTCACGTAAAAATGAGATAAGGATGTATCTAATAGCTTCAAATTACGTGCATGAAAATTTTCTTTAAAATGGAAAATTTCAACTTTCAAAAGTAACGGTAATGAGAATTATCATTATCCTGTAACTCCCAAGCTTTTTGTAGCTTATTTTTCTGGACAGAGGAATCTCCTGTATCTCTGACTTGTTGGAACTTACAGGAAGAAAAAGGTTCAAATTTGGTAAGATTTCTAGACTTTCTGAAGGTGATATAAAAACGAACTCTCTCCCTTTCTTTATTAGAACACCATACAAAATGCCATATACTTCTATCTAACACTATTATTCTTTGACTTATTCGGTAATTTCGACAGCTCATACAACTCTTCTTTGCATATTTTCTTGTAACTCCGCAGTTTTCTACGTCTCTGTGGCTAGAAAAACATCTACGACGGTTGTTTGCGTCTTCATGAACTACTGGAGCGTGACCTCTTAAGTATGGTCGCGTATCCGCCGGCATATCCACTGGATAATATCTCGGAGGCATCCGCGGAGAATCCGCCGGGACCCTCTTTACCGTTCCCCTTTTATCGATTGCATGAACTTCACCGATTTTTGCATGCTTTCGATCTAGACGCGATAGAAACCACAATAGAAACCTGCTAGTTGAGGTTCTGCAGTGCTCTGATTATTAATACGATAACTATTTCAAACCTATAACAATTTTACGAACTTGTTGATTTTATATTTTTTTGGCTCAATGAAACCTTTGCTAAGTGTTCGCCCAACTACAAATGTCCGGAACTATCGACGCCATCGATTTGCTATTTTTATCTCGTTTCTGTATTTCTTATGACACCTTCATACGCGTCGCATCTGTTGATTGCAGATAAAGACATTTTTCCAGAAATAGATAAGAAGTCTTCCGAAGTTTACTGTTAAAGTTAACGTGCATTTGAGATCTTTTTCCAGCCGAATATTGCAATGAGAGTTCAACAAAAAGTTCCGATAACCGCAATCGTCAGAAATTCTTTAGCAAAAAACTCGGAAACCCATGTAATTCGCTTAAAACGGAAATTTGAGCACTCCACAAATACTGCGAAACACTGCGGGAAAAAATTGATAAAGTTGGTATTTCAGTGGAAAGTCAAAATGGCTAAGCAAAACTAAGTATACTGCTCAGTATTATATCCAGTCACTTTTCACATTTAATCGAGGCCGTAAGGTGGCTGAAACAGCCCTTGAGATTTTTGCTGCGTATGGAGCGGCCTAAATGAGTCATTCAAGAATTTAAGAGAGAAAAAAAGGGAAAGAAACGGTGTCCATGTCAGACTGTTCTTGAGTTTTGGCATATAGTTACATATACTGTTTGTTTCCATGTGCATGTATAGGTACTAAAAATTTACGCTTACGACTTGACCTTCAACCCAATTCACGAGGGCAAGTTTAAATAACTTCAAGATACATTCTGACTCACATTCAACAGGAAGTTAATAGGAATCTGATAGCACCATAGCCTCCATTGGCGCTACAACAAATCATTTGTCCATCATAGAAGAATGCTGTAATTGCAGAGAAGTCATTGTCAACGACAATTCGTTGTAGTTTCATGTGACATAAGGTTGTAATTTAAAAGATTTTCAGTTTTCCTTTATTATAGAACATGAAATTAACATCGATTTGAATTACTGGAGGCCCCTCCATGCAACTTACTGTTCCATAGACAGTGCGGGGCTTCTTCAGAACATGGGCTATTCTCACAAACTTCCATGTTTGAAATGGTAAAAAAAGCAACTACACGTTATGTAACCGCATGTATTAACACAAACAGAGCATCCTGGATATGGAGACGATCTTTTGAACTCAGGAACTACTTCGTCTGGATTAGCTCTACTGCACTAAGTGCAAGAGCCCATTTGCGAGCATCTTATTGTGTGGTAGATCTTGAGTTCTGCCAAGTGAAAATAACGAGTCTTTGGGACAGGTTGGTTTGTCTGATCTCGAGGTTGTCTTTAAAAGTCCGTTGCTTTTATTAGCATGGTTAATTCGAATGCGAAGATAGGAGTTGATTTTATTGAACAGACCTTCTTCGTAATGGTTATAAGTACAGTTTCTGTGAGTTTCGCATACTACCTCTTCATTGTCTTGCATATATCCATGCTGACTGGTTATTACTTGGTCAGCTAATGCTAAGGACCACAAATCGACAAAGTAGATGGTATAATGTTCGGATGCGTATTTAATGTTTTTAGTGGATCTGTTTCTTCCTGCAAGGTTGAATTTCGAGTACCCTCTTTGTAGTTCATGTGCATTAATTAGCCATATAATCGACATGATGCTAATGACAGAAAAATAAGGTAACACTGTTTAAGTGTTTATATCTTGGGGTAGGCAACAATGAGAATTACTTCGCAAAAATGGCGAAAGTCTGGCGGTTCGTACTGCACAGTCGAGAAAACCAGAACACTCACTCTCAGAGCGCAATGTAATCGTGTTACCTTCATCTAATGATGACTTTTCTGGTTCAAATATATAGGTTTTTGATACGTTGAATATAATCCTGCACATTATGTTGATGCACAGCTCAAATCTTGATGTGGAAGGTATTATTTTGACTCTCCCTTCGCTGCACTTTATTGAGTTATTCTCATTACAAGACATACAGTTGACAACGTTAACATCAGCAGATATGTGAACACTGATTTACTTGAAGAAGTAGAGGTTCCGTCAAGACTTTCGAATTCTCGGATAATCTTCAAGGCGTTTTCGATTAACTTGCTTAACGAATTCTACAGGAAGATAATTTTCCTGAATCTGCTATTTCTTGCTGTTGCATCTCCCGCTTAGAAGTCCAGTCTTTTTCAACTTTCGGAAGTGAATCTTCCGCAGAACTACGTATTTCCAATGCGTAAAGCTTTTATTGAATGATCTTTGGAGAACCCTCTTGCTTGGAGTACCGAGTTTCTCTGATTTTACAAGACTATCTGCACTTGGTATTGTTTACAGTACTTTTCCACACATCCAATTACCACGAGGAAGAAATTCTTGTTCAGTAGAAGGTAAGAAGTGTTGCGACTGTAGTGCTAATATGAAACCTTCTTAGTTCAACCCATTCATCCCTTCGGGGTCAATAAATTGGTAGCAGAGTTGTCTGAAAGAATAGAAACACTGACTTGATCATGGACTGGCTCCCTCTGATTCAAGTTTAGTTGTTTTGGTTTGAGAGTGCGACATATAAAGTCTTCATCTTCTTCTTTACTTCTTTAGGGGGACTTACTTCGGTTTCCCCAGTCGCAGTTGAATCTATTGCGGTCTGCTGCTCTGCTCTGGCGGCAAGTTTTCCGTTGTACTTCCTTGCTTCTATGACTCTTGCACTTAATATATAGATAATTTCGTTTACCTTTGCAATCGTTTCATTGAAATGCATGTCGTTTTCAGTCTCCTCAATTTCATTTGTGATCGTTCTTTTGTATTCCCTTTTGATTTTGCTCCTTCATATTTTTGCCGTTGCCGTTGAAGCGCATCACGTTTCCGCCCTTTGTTGTCCTTGGCAAATGCGACGGCGTCTCTAATCATCAACCGCTGACGTCGGATAGAACTTCGAATCCCGTCCCTCGCTTGCATGAAGCGGGATGCTTCTATTATCACTCTCTCCATTGGGCGTTCAATGACGTTCACCGCACTTTCTTCCTCCTTGCGAAGCGTCCAGGTTTCTGAAGCATAGGTCAGAGCTGGAAGTACGGTGGTGTTGAAGAAGTGAGCACGGAGCCGGGTGTTCCTGATCTTCTTCAGTACACCCTCGATGCTCTTATATGTTCCCCAAACCACTCGTTTCCTCCTGCCCAGCTCGGAGGTCACGTCGTTCATCATGTTCAATTTCCCACCCAGATAAACGTAGCTGGTGCAGTGGGATATGTTCGCTCCGTTGATCGTGAATAGGGCATCCGAGACCCACCTGTTTCGATGAACGTCGTATTTTGCAGATTCAGCTCATCGATTGCAGAGACCGATGGGTCTACACGTTTCGTTGAATTCGGTCAGCATTCGTTCCGCTTGACTGCTAGATGTTATCACAACTATGTCATCAGCAAAGTCCAAGTGGCGCTGATCATCAACTTTCACCTCCGATCATTCAAATATTTTTGTAGAATGGCGAGAGGTTACTGTACAACCCTCGAAGTTGCTTTATATACTAAGTAGGTGCGCTTTGGTTGTCCAAGGCTTGCGTGACCGCTTCCGTCTCAACTGAGTTGAAGCCTTCTTCAAGTCGATGAGACAGAGCGGCATGTTGTACTCTTGTGGTACCTCGATTAGTTTCGAAACAGTGTGAATGTGTTCAATCGTCCTGAATCCTTTCCGAACCCTGCTTGCTCACACGGCTGTCCTTCATCCAAAACTCTTTCAATCCTAATAAGGATCACTTTTGTAAAGAGCTTGTAGATGACGGACAGTAAGCAGATTGGGCGATAGTTACCGATGTCATGTGGATCTTCCTTTTTATACAACAACACGGTCTTGGTGGTCTTCCACTGTTTAAGAACCTTGCATTCCGACAGGTAACGTGTAAAGAGCCTCGTCAAGGTGTTGGTGAGTACTGGCGAAAGGTTTTTTCAGGTGTTCTGATCTTATTCTCGGGACCGGGTGCCGTACGATTTCATACCGACATGATAACATGTCGTACTTCGTGCGGAAGTGCCTCTGGAATGACATGTTCGTCTTCTCTCGGATGCTTTTTCCTGCCTATGCAGCTTCAGCGAGCACTTCTGCTCTTCTCTCTTTAAGGTCTTCCTTTATCGACTTCCTGCAAAGCTTTGCGAGGTCGGACGTGAGGGGTGCGGGACAGAGGTACCCGTGAATACCGGCTGAATGCTCCTGTCCTCCCTTCAGCACCGCGCCACTCCGCGTTACGGCCGCCGCTCCAGCAGTTATACATCCTCCACGACCGCCTGAGATCGCTGCTCTCCGCCTTCCCATTGTTCTCTAATAAATGTCGCGCGCGACGTTCGCGCCGCGACGAAGCGGTGGATAGTGCGAATTTTGAAGGGAGGGGGAGTGAAAAACCAACTGCCGCAGCGAATTTTGATGTACGGGTATAGTAAACTAGGCGCATATTATTGGGTATAAAAGAGAAGTAGATCCTTCTATCCAATGTAACTTTACATAAGTAAAAATTATCTCAAAAAGATGCTCCAGGGAAAAGAATAATATGCATATATTTTCACACATCTCATAATTTAACACATTTCATGCCCAAAGTTTTCTATATAAACTAGCAGTGCATAAGTATGTGTTTGTCACGATGCCATTCAACGAATTCGCGTTCAACTTTCAACTGCAGCAGCTATAATAACAGCAACTTTATGCGCTCATTACTTTGTATACATTCTTTAAACTCCTTTCTACATTTTACGTTTTCAAAATCTTACTTAAATATAATGTTCATATAGAGCGCATGTCAAATATTTCAATACTTTCTTGTACGTTTTATACAGTTTTATATGATAGAACTTTGTATGGTTCTTCAAACCTCTTTCAACAGCGTTTTATCGCTTCATTTCTACCTATTCTCTGCATAAAATCAATATGACAGGTGTATTAGTGAGGAACAGAGACTTTTGTATCTTCGAGATATACCTTTAGGTACAATGTATGTCTGCGAGGTATTCGCGCCTCGTTAATCGTTGGATGCCAGTTTTACCCAGCAAGATAAACAAAAAGAAATCCTTAGAAAGAGAAAAAAAGTAAAGAAGATAGCATAACACCGATCAGTGGGATATTTTTTTGAAATATCTCTCGCATTCCCAGAGATGGATATGTTTTCCACCTAACAAGTCGAAACAGAATAATTTCATTTTCGCTCGCATTTTTAAATGGCATGTCACTTATACGAGCCTATTTCATTCTTTCCTTCTTTTATATTAACTTACAAGCACACTTTATGTAGACCTTCGAACAACATCTAATACCAGGTACTTTCCTTTCCGTTCGATTTTAAAAGCGCATCATAAGAGTTGCAGGCGCGGCAAAAAAAAAATCGTCGTAAGAGCGGTAGACGCGGCGAAATGGGAAAGAAAGGTGGCGTGGGCGGGGCGTCTTGAAGAAGTAGCAGAAGAGGAGCAATCAGGCTACTGTAGCGATTATGACGGTATCAGGAGACGTGCGGTGCAATTAAGCACGCTCATTAGCCGCCTGGATACGCGGCGGCACATCATACGGGTACCTTGACCGTTCCCCAGACGTGAGTTATTGGTTTGCTGCGGCTCTTGCTGCTCCACGCTTGCGCTCGTATCAGCCCAAGAGTTTCGAGAGGCAGGCGTCTGTTTGTGGTTTTAAAACTCTCAAACTTCCTCGTGCAGTCGTGAAGGTGGAATATGCCCAAAAACCAGCTAACGTAGCGAATAGATCCCACTTAATGATAGTTCTGGGACTTCGCTCTCTGAACTTGGCGGTTGTCTCTTTCCTTGTGAAGAAAAATCTTCCTCGGAGGAGGCGGTGGTGTGATCCCATATAGAACTTTGGCGCAACAGCGACCTCCGTCGGGCAGAACCTTTTACTGACAATAATGAGATCTATTTCATTACGGTGAACTCCACCGGGTGACTTCTATGTCCAGGGTAGAGATGAGGGCTTCTGGAATTGCGAATTCCCTTGGATGGTCTTATGATGAACTCCCCCTGTTCATTCCATTGTAAACCGTGGGTCCCGACGTGAGGTTCCTCAGGCGTTCTTTTCGGACCAATCTTGACATCACAATCACTAATTATGACCTTGTAGAAGGTATGATTATCTCGGTAGGATTTCTCGAGTTCCAAACAGAAAGCTTCGACTTCTTCGTAGCTTTATGCTGGAGCGTACGCAACGAAGATCGTCAAAGCTAGCACTGAACCACATATTCTCATCCGCAGCCGTCCGATTCGTGTCGTGGACAAATGGAGTTTATTTGTTGGAGTCGACTCCCTTGCACCTCCCAGTCACTTGATTGCAGATTTTTGGTCGGACCGACTTGCGGGGTACAAGAATTTTATGAGTCGGTCCTGGTTCAGCAGAAACAGGGATCCCATCCCCTGAATCCACCCGCGTCTCTTGACAGGCACAGGATCTCTTTTGGTCCGCGATTAGCCCCCTATCCGCCACCTGGGGACACGTCACGTAGCCTCATGACTAACCGGCTGTGATCCCTTTAGTGAGGATCCGTGGAGGCGGCGAGCTTTGTGAACCAACTCATTAAAGTTGACTCGGAAGTGCTCTCCGCACCAAATCTTCTGTTGGCAGTGGTCATCGATTCTGCGCTTACTTGTATAGTCTATAGCATATATCGCAACTTCCGCAGTGAAAACTGCAGTTTCATTACATTAGAGCGCGTGGTTAATGTCCAATTGCATCAGTCCACAATTTTGCGGGAGAGCCATCGCAGTGCGTAACTAACTAAATCAAGAACAGGAGTTCGTCAGTAAGTTGAAATTTGACTGAGATAGAGCTAGATCAGATAGTCGCTGTCCCAAACTTTCAGTGTGAAACACCATCATTGGGACGTTCGTTTCCCACTGATTCACTTCAAGATGACCGAAGTTAGTCATCTTGACAATGGTGCGTGAGTTCTTTGCCTTACGTCTCTGAACTGCAGTTGATACGTAGGTAACATGTACTGTGCCCCCAAAAGATGGTAAAAAAAGATGCACCCGTGATTTAGCTGGTACTTACAGTGGGCTGGATTGGAATGTATGCAAAAGGCAGTTAGTCAACATGTCCGTGTGGACGGACCACCATAAGGTTGAATAACTGTAAGCAACTCTTAGAAGGAAGTATGTTTCCAGAACGAATCGAGTTAGAACCGGAGGAAAATCAGATAGATGAAGCCGAGCTCTAGCTGCAGTAAATACACATAACACCAATGAACAGAGACTGAGCTACCGCGAGAAAACCATACAATTCGACGCACACACGAATTTGAATCGCATAGTTTAGAATGATCGGTGAACGCATTTTCGCGAAGAGAAGGGGAATGGAGCGGGTGGTCCTTGGAAACATGTAACATGCAGGAGTCGCCGACTGTGCAGAATTTAATAACCCTAGTGGATCTTTTTAAGTAAAACCAATAAATAAGCATCTGAGGGAAGCGGAGCCTTTACAAGGGTGGCATTCTATGCTTGTACACAGAGACATTCAGTTTCGTGCCTTTAGGGTATGCATGCGGAAACATCATCCCCTTGTTAGCCATTTTTCACACCTTATTATACGGTGAGTAAAACTGAACGAGAATGTATTGTAACTTATTAATTCATTAATTTCAATATACATGAAGCAGAATAAAAAGGAAGTAAAATAACAGTTTGAATAGAAAGATCAGACTTAAAATAACGAGCGAACAAAAATGTCCAATTATTTCAAAATTCAACTACTGCTACATCTAAATCTTCTATACTTTAATGCTGCTGCTTTTCATCCTCATAAATTTGAGGAGTGATTGCAATATTTGAGTTTCTTTGCTAATACTAAAGCGAGTTGTGTCGGTGCGATGGGTGGGGCATAAGGTAGGAGCAATGCAAAATGGTCTGGTGATGAAATTAACTGTTACGCAGTGCAGTTCCCGAACATCGCTGCCACCCACTTCCCCTAAAGATAAGTTGTCGCAGAATGCGGTTCCTAACGTTTCTCTCGTTTGGCGCTTTCACTTTCATTTCCTTTCTTCTCCTTTTTTTTCATAATATTTTTCTTCCATGGATCACGTTCGTGGTATGTGCATGATTCTTTAAGTTGACAGAACCTCTGACCCTTTATCTTTTTTTTACTATATAGTATCCATCGAGAGAACACAGAGCATGCGAATCAATTCACTCTGTCATTTGCTTTAATGCTAGAAGATGATAGTGGAGATCATCTTTGAGAGTATATCACTAGATTATGTAGCATTTGTACCCCGTATAGTTTTCATTGATTGATCTGTGCGTTTGTCAAGGTCTTGATGAACTGATTTTTTTAGGTGGTGAAGCTATGTGATTTTGGACTGATGAGGAATCTGAAAGAGAACGAAAGGACGTATGTCATGCATGCGCAAAAACGAGTTCCTTTTTCGTGGTAAGTTGTCGTTGATTGTATTGGTTTTCAAAAATCAATTCACTTTGATGTTGAACCCACAGAAATGAAGATTCATCGTGTCCAAACTTTCTAGAGCATATTATGCGCTTTACCTTCTTCTCTACCTTCTGCAGTTATCTGCATTTGATTTATTTGATATCATGTTATATAGGTGTCCACCAGAATCACTTCGTCATCGGATTTTCTCTCACGCTTCTGATGTCTGGGCTTTTGGAGTTACGGCTTGGGAAATATTTAGTTACGGGGAGGATCCATGGATTGGCTGCAGAGCAGTCGATGTAGGTTTCTTTAATCGCCTCCAATTCTTTCTGTGGTGCTTTGGAACTTCACCAAACATAAAATTGGAGAATTGCGACGTTCACAAATGACACTACTATTGCGAGTCCGAGTAGACTGCAACGGGCCTCACCTAAACGGCTGCGCGAGCGGTTGCGTCGCGGCGCGGTTGCTCGCTGCCAGGTCTGCCAAATAGGCGGCCCTTCATAAGCCACAAACCAATAAAACACAGCACGGCGGCAGACTTTGTTTTCGCGGCCGCGTCGCGGCGGGCCAATTGGAGCAGAGCAGTGAAGAGCAGCATCGTATAAATTACGAACAACGACTACAATGACGTGGAAAACGACTCTGAAGAACCGACGGAAACTGAAAAGCACACATGAAGAAAAAAAACAACAGAAGTTTTTAGAAGAAACATACTTTCTCCATACTCGTATCTAAACTTACACCCGGCTGCGAGAGGCTCCGCCCTTTGGACCAATGCTAACGCGCCGCGAAATTCAAAGTGATACACTGAGTAACTGCTTCCTCTGTTGTTTCAGAGGAGTAAGCTTAGAGGAAGGTGGAAAATGAATGCCTTAAGGTGTTTTACGCACTCTTACGTTAAAACGAACGAGGAGAATATCACCATAAACCTTAATCCAAGAAAGAAAGAAAGTATGACCTCCGAATTTCAAACTGAGTAAGGGATGAAATTGGAATTGGCTTTTTGATCTTTATCATGCAGCTAACGACGATCACTTCAGCTAACTGCACAGCTAAAATCTTTCTATTGCTTTGTCCAGTTTTCTTCTCATCTTTCCATTTGCTCTTGCATTGCTTTCCTTATTTAACGTGTAGTTTCATTTCCCATTGTTTTTGTTTTTCACTCTTTCTTCTTAACGTTACTCTCCTTTTTTCATCCTGTATTTACTTCCTAGCATGTAATTGTGTAGCTTACTTTGCTCCCAGTTAAGCAGTGCATACTGCATGATAATCGGCGCTTGATCACCTTGACCTTGACTCAAGTTGATCTTCGAACTGGTCGAGCGGGCGCCAGTAATCCTTCCATTTGTCCCGATCGCATGCCAGAGTAGCCCAGTGGTTCCTCCTTTCGCGTGGGACACGAAGAGAATCATAACTTTCTTTGAAGGATTTCGTGAAGAAATCTGACCATCGGGTGGGTCGGCGGTCTTCCTGTAGTGCGCTTAATATCGGGGGGAACCCAGCTGCTCACGGCTCCGGTCCAACGGTTGTCGTTGAAGCGCATCACGTGTCCGGCCCACCTTATTTTACTTTCCTTGGCAAACGCGGCGGCGTCTCTAATCTTCGATCGCTGACGTAGGAGAGAATTTCGAATCCCATCTCTCACTTGCGTGAAACGGGATACTCTTAGCATCACTCTCTCAATTTCGCGTTCAATGAGGCTCACCGCGTTTTCTTCCTGCTTGCGAAATGCCCAGGTTTCCGAAGCACAGGTTAAAGCAGGAAGTACGGTGGTGTTGAAGAGGTGAGCACGGAGCCGGGTGTTCCTGGTCTTCTTCACTACATCCTCGATGCTTTTATACGCTCCCCAAGCCGCTCGCTTCCTCCTGCCCAGCTCGGGGGTCAGGTCGTTCTTCATGTTTATTTTTCAACCCAGATAAACCTAGCTGGTGCATTGGGATATGTTCGCTTCGTTGACCGTGAATAGGGCATCCGAGACCCATCCGTTGCGCATGAACATCGTCTTTTGTAGATTCAGCTGAAGACCGATGCATCCACATGTTTCGGCGAACTCGGTCAGCATTCGTTCCGCTTGGCTAATGCTAGGTGTTATCAGTACGATGTCATCAGCGAAGCGCAAATGGTGTGTAGCTGTCGACCATCAACCTTCACTCCCATGTCGTCCCATTCCAATTTTCGCATTGCATTCTCGAGGGTGGCTGTGAGTATTTTAGGTGAGAATGTATCACCCTGTCGGACACCCCTCTTCACGTCAATGATGATATTCTTGTAGAATGGCGAAATCCCGGTCGTGAATTTATTGTGCAACTCTCGAAGTACCTTTATATACAGAGTAGGGACATCCTGGTTGTCCAAGGCCTCCATGACCGCTTCCGTCTCAACTGAGTCGAAGGCCTTCTTCAAGTCGATGAAGGTGAGACAGAGTGGCATCTTGTACTCTCATGATACCTCGATGGGTTTCGAAACAGTGTGAATGTGGTCAATCGTGCTGAATCGTTTCCGAAACTTTGCTTGCTCGCATGGCTGTCCTTCATCCAAGATCCTATTAAGGATCACTCTTGTAAAGAGCTTGTAGATGACGGACAGTAAGCAAATTGGACGATAGTTGCCGATATCATGTGGATCTCCTTTTTTATACAACAACACGGTCTTGGTGGTCTTCCACTGTTTAGGAACCTTGCGTTCCGACAGGTAACATGTAAAGAGTCTCGTCAAGGTGTTGGTGAGTACTGACGAAAGGTTCTCCAGGTGTTCTGGTCTTATTTTGTCGGGACGGGACCAGGTGCCGTACGATTTCTTACCGACATGATAGCATGTCGTATTTCGGACGAGAGAACCTCTGGAATGACAACATGGCAACAACTCGTGAAAGAAACCAAATTTTCAACTACATTAGTAGTGCGTTAACAGAGGTTGTGCCAGCCGTGAGTTGTAGAAGCCACGAGTCATCAAAATTCAATATTCCTGCCGAAAACAACTGCAAGCTAGCCTATGTCAAGAAACGAAGACTATTCAAGTGAGAAAAGAAGTCACAACATAGAATACATATCTAGAAATAAATTACCTAAGCAGATATTTCAAGCTAGAATAAGTGATGTGGCAGGCGCCTTTGTGGCGTGGCGAACGTAGAAGTTATCCATTGGACTCATTGAAGTCAGGTCGAATAGCTGTGAGTCTCTTTTAACAGTAGAGGGCTTCACGCTTGTAAAGGCCCGCCGATATGGCAGACCTGGTAGCGAGCCAGCGCGCTGCGAAGTGAGCGCCCGCGCAGCCGTTTGGGTAGGCTTGGATGAGGCCCGTTGCAGTCTCTTCGGGCTCGCAATAATAGTGTCATTTGTGAATATCGCAGTGCTCCAATTTTATGTTTGGTGTTGCTACGTCAGTGTGAGGAATAGAGAGACGTACTCAAATAGTGAAAATGGATTTGCCTTGTTACGACGTAAGAGATATGTCGCAGTAGGTCCTGGTTTCAAAACAGCTGTAGTCTCTGAATCACTGCAGAGTATCATTATGCTACTGAAGTTCCGTATATGTATTTGTATTTGTGTATTTGTCTGTTCCGCTGAGTACCGTATTTTTGCCAACGCTTGTTATAGATTCACTTGAAGTAATTTGATATTCCATGTTTCCGTACTGTGTTCCGTCTTTAGGTACTTAAGCGGCTCGATGCAGGAGATCGCCTCGAGAAACCTCGCTATTGTTCCCAACAAATATATGACTTAATTAGTTTATGTTGGAACATAAATCCTGATCTCCGTCCCAGATTCAGTCTCCTGAGGACGTTGTTGTTAGGAGTGAGTTTGCACACTTTTACCAAGAAGTTGTCTCACATTTTTTTTAAACTCTTTATGGTGCATGTCTCCAAGCGCGTTATTTCGATGCGATCTTTCCACAACGTTCTGTCCTAGTTCACGCCATCAATGCAATTGTCCAGTAAAGAACCCAAATATATTGTATCCCACCGACTTCGTCTATACACAAACTTATTACGTAGCATATTCTTTGCCAGTCCAAACGTCCGGGTAAAGTCCGACCTCAGACTTCTTCTGATGCTCGCTTCACTTGCTTTTTGTTATCAATATAGATTCAAGGTAGGAACATGTCCCGTAAAGTTCTGCCATAGATTTAAAATTGTTTCTTTTCAAAAGAAGCTTTTTCGCTCTTATTTTCGGAAACATACGCATGGATGGAAGCCTTCTTCTATGTTTTCTTGTTGTCATTTTGCTAACATTGTCTTAACCTTCTATCTTTAGAGAATATTCAAACTTATATTATGTCCCTTCGACACCACAGCAGTTTGGAAACATATTCGAAAGTATTAGACAAGGTTCTATTTAAACAGCTGTCTGCATGCAAGTGTCCAGTTTTTGGATGTAGGATCCGGCAAACATGGTGAGAGTACAGGCGAGTAGATAGGCGAGGCTTGCCTACCTGGTGCATGTGGTTGTCACGGGCATAAAACGGTTCACAATTTCTCATCTGACTTACGACAAAACTACTTGGAATTATTGCACGATACTGGTGCGAAGTTGCTGATTAAAATTTCTGGCGGCGGCACACTAATTATACTCCGCGAAACCTGTCTCAGCTCCTTTCAACTCTGCGGCGCCGTGCACCAATCCGTGGGACCCTCACCCCACTTTGTCGTTTTGTGCCGCTGGCTGTCTCAGCCCATTCTACCACTTTGTAACACCGCCACACCTATCTAACGCCGCTGGCCATCTCACATTCCTCGAATTTCCTTTACACAAAAAAAAAATCTGGCAGAATAAGCCGTTATTGCATAGCATGATTAGGTATTTCAGAATCAGATGAGGTGTAAAACTATAAGCTGTGGGTGAAAATCTAGCAATTGGAGGCTGTAAATTGCAAAGTTTTCGATGCTGTCATCACTCTTTGAATAGATAGATAGATACTCAGAGTGATGACGAGTACGAGAGGGATCGCGCGTAGTTCTCGCAACAAGTTGCACATAGTAGCGCTTGTCTTTCACTCCCAAGTAATGTTTATTATGCGATTGGACGCGGGCAATCGCATCCTCTTCGAACATCCGCGATCCAATCAGCATTATTCAAGCAGAAGCTGCCTAACCTGCACATTCGCAGACTCGCTAAAGATTTCCTACATTCTATCTGCTGTAGTAGGTTGCGTTGCTGGGGGACGGAAACACACGGGGCTAAAATACGTGTTTTTCTGGATTTGTGTGGTGTAAGGAAATGATCGCGATGTTTCTTAAACTATTCCTCTACCACTTTCTACTCTACTACAGAAAAAGGAACGTCGAGTATTTGGCGATACGCTGCTTTCAAGCCGACGTTTGTCGTATTGCAGCCTTGTGCTAGAATATAATGCTGACTCCTTTTCGTACAGAATTTCCCACCAGGGTTCCATTCTTTAACAAAAGTTAGTGATAGAATTACATCAGTTTCGAGCATACATGCGATGGTCGGAGTCGGTTCTCCGACCCCCTTCACTTTTGGAAGGTTGGCGACGGGAGATGGAAACACACGGGGCCAATCCACACGCGTTTTTTCCGGATTTGTGCGGTCCTCATCACTTGAGCTACACCCCATGAGCTAGATCCCCTTCACCTGAGGAGGGTCCAGTTCCTCCTTATCGCACCTATGGTTTTGAGTTGATCGCATTCGCCTACAGCCTGCTGTTGTACAGCTGCGGAAGATTGGTCGCCTTCCAGAACAGGGCTTTTGTGCTGATCATCCCCTCCGCCCCCTAACACGCCACAGTGAAAATTCCAGTATCAATGCTCACTGATACAGATTTTTTGATGATCTGCGAGAATTGTAATAACTTTTCGGCGACGCTGAACATTTCATTTTTTTTTGCCAGCTGATTGAACTTTAATTTGAAGCAAAATCTTCCAGTACTCACGAAATCTGTTTGACTCTGTCTTTGTACTAACTACTTTATGGAATTTACAGCGAATTGCGGATGGACAGAGAATTTGAGTATTGCTGAAACAGCAGACTTTCCTGTTATTGTAAGTACCGAAGTCGTCGGCTAGATCTGATTCACCGGGTCTTTTCTTCAGAACTCCTGGAGATGTTGTGTCGAAGTTTTTCTTACAGTAATACTTTATAGGCGGAGTTCAATGTGGCTGAAGTGCGTGATCCATTGCAGTCAGAGCATGACGGAAGCATATTGCAAATGATGCCACGCGATCGAATCATAGTTATAGAGAGCGAGTACGTGGTGCCTCTTCTCTGTTTTATTGCCTTTCTAAACCAATCTGCCTTCTCAGTGGCCTTCTTTGGTATGGCCAAAACGAACGAACTCATAAATTTGGAAATTTTCTCCGTTCTTCCGTCTTTGTCCATAGTAAATCGGTGACGACCTACACACATCGTGACGCAGTTACACCAGTTGGAAATACAATGATTTCATTACCTATCCGAGGTTAGTTTTGGCATGGAATGTTTAAAGATTTGTTTTGCTTTGTGCCATAAGCTTTGCTTGGTGGCAGAGTTTAAGTCGTCACAGTTACCTCGTGGTTATCAGGACGAATTGAACGGTCTTTTACGAAATTACTTTTTGGAAAGAGAAGAGAAGAAAAATCAAGATTCGCCGTTTGTCCTTCACTTTTGAATAGTCGCATAAGTCTTTTCCGATTTATTTGATAACCTCGTATTCCCGTATTTACTCTTGCGTGGCTCCTTACATGCTACCGTGGCACAGAAGGTCCACTCCGACTCGGCTCAACTTCGCCACACTCTCCTTCCCTACCAAATTTCTGACTTAATGGCGGTCCAACCTCATGTCGACCTAGTTCAAATGTACAAAGAAGGTATCATTTCTTAATCTGGTCATCCCACAGCCTGCTTAGATTGTAATCCTATCCTTGCTTCTTTCGATTACTAGCTCTTCAGCTATCTCCAGCTCTTCTTGCACAGAAAGATCTTCAAGATTGAGGTTGATTTATAGAAAGTACACTGCGTCTTCTTCAAGTTCAAGCTCCAGTCCTGGGGAAAGGAATCGAAAAGTTGCCCGAACGATAACGTCGAGTTTGAATGAGAATGTTTTTTTTTTTTGCCCATGTCCGCTAGTTTTGAAATATTTGCAATGTCGTTTGAAATTTTGGAAGGAACTTATGCTACTACTCGGTAAAACGCAAATACTATGTGTATACATAATTTGAACGTCATAGTGGCTCAAACAAAGTGAAACACATAAAGAAATCCCTATGCGACTTGGAACAGCACAGTATCTTCATTTTTCA
This sequence comes from Necator americanus, assembly GCF_031761385.1. Taxonomy (NCBI): domain Eukaryota; kingdom Metazoa; phylum Nematoda; class Chromadorea; order Rhabditida; family Ancylostomatidae; genus Necator; species Necator americanus. The sequence goes on from NC_087376.1 coordinate 16,918,010, forward strand.
ATACGGCCCCATCGGTTTGCATTAACGGCCCTGAGTCGTTTCGGAAGCAAGTCGATCGCTGGACGAAGGTAGTCGATGTGGATATTCTCCCATTCTTCCAGTGGTCGTCTTCTGTGACCACTCGTTGGAATGAGGAGTAGCACAAGCTTTCTGCTTCAGATAACCCCATACGGCATAGTACAAAAGGTTGAGATACGGGGAGGAGGCCGGCCAATCCTAAGTAGGAATGAAGTCCGGTAGATGTTCTCGGCACCACTGCTAAACTATTTTGCGCTTGTGGGCCAGCGCGCCGTCTTGCTGATATGTCCAAGGGTCACTCCCAAAATGAGAATTAGCCCAGGGCAGCAGTTCCTCCTCGAGAATGGTTTTGAGGTAGCATTCCTTGTCGATTTTTGCACCTGGCTCGACGAACACCCGCCAAAACCATGACCTGAGCAGGGTGGGTTGCTCAATTCACGATTCTTTCCTTTTAGCTCCTTGGAATATTCTAGAAAGCACATGATGGTTTTGTCGATTGAAAGCGGCCTCAAAATTGAAGAATTTCTCGTCGGAATACGCCTTTCTGAGGTGCTCGTCGTCTGAGCGAGTCGGGCATTTCTTCAGCTCCCCCAACCTCTAGTCGTTTCATGGACGACTCAGTTTCATCAGTGGTTATCTGTCGAACTGGTGCACATGTAGGTAGAGCTAGGAAAATCAGTAAGTAGATCAACTCTTCTGTTGAAAAAAGTACATATAGTGTAGTTAGAAGTAGTTACGTTGCCGCTTTAGCAACTTTTTCGGGTCCATTCGAGGGCTTCCATTTTTGTCATTGACGCTGTAGATTTTTTAGACATCTTCGGGTTGCAGGCGGTGAGATTTCGCGGCTTTGTACACGAGACAGTCACCGTCGTGGATGCCGAGGCTCTTTTAGATATTATCGTAGTGGGAGGGCTTTGCGACGGTAACTAATTTTTTTGTTTACTTTTTCGTCTTCCCGTTATCTTGACAACATTCCAGTGTCTTATTTTAGAAGAAGGCGTTGTGAAGACGCATCGTCTTTCGTCTTTACTTCCTCCGTCCGTAGCTAAATCTATTTCCTTATTTTCAATGGTAAGGCCGTGTTGCACCGAGTACAGAGCGGGGCGCTTCGACCATCTTACGAATTGCGAGCTACTAGGGGTTATACGTTCGTGGCGGGTGGTAGTTGGATCAGTGGGATGACTTGGGGTTCTTCCCGCTTTAGTCGCCACCTTTTGACCCAAACAGGCCCGCATCGTTCATCAAGGTTGTGTTTTGGATGTGCGATTGTGTGGACAAGTGCAAAATCCTGTGCTGACTTACGCGCCGGTGACGAGCTTTTGATCGTCTTCTTTCAGCACGACCGTTACTTTACATCCTATCCCGGCCGTTGTAAAAGCTGCCGTTTTCGCTTTTGAAACTTCGTGTTGACGAGTTTGCTCGAATCAGCGAACTTCATAATGCACTTCCCATCTTTGTTGTCTGCTCCGTTGGCCAAAACCACCACAACATTAATGATCGTCCATGATTCCTTCGACATATCTGTTCAGATCACTTTTGACTATAACCGAGTCTTCCGGTTACATTTCCTCACTTCTCTCTTCGAGCAGCCCTCAAGTACCGCCGTTTATTTGATTTGACCAGATCGTTCGAGTAGCGTGCGCTTAGTGAAGTCGTCATTTATCTGCTTTCATAAGACAATTGCTGAAGCGCTCTACTATCGCGATCACATTCGTGAAACACTGAGAGACAATTTTGCCTACTCTGCTACTGATGTTTTGATACTATTATAGATGACTTTAAAATACTTAATGTACTTAGTGTTTTTAGCCTTGCTACTATACCATCTTTTTTTCGGCATCGCACAGAAGTCAAGTACAGATGTCAACGTCGTTCGAGTGCGGCTACTAGCTCGTACGAGTGTATCGTGCCTTAGTTTGATATTGCGACTTCGTGTTGGCAACGCTGTGGGACTATAGAACACGCTCAGTTTTCTCCCGATGCCGCCCTATTTGAAACATCGGTAGTCACGCATATTTTTCACTCTTTAAGGCCTACGGGTGCTTTCCAGCGGACGTCCTAGCCTTTACTTACTTACTTAGATACTTAGATGGCCCGTCTTCACTGGACGTGCGGGCCCCACCATCTCTTCCACTCGTTTCGTTCCCTCGCCATTGTTATCCAAGATGTTCTCGAGTTTCGTGAGTGACGTTGTCGAGGTTCTGGAGCCGTATCCAGCTGAGCTCTCAGCCGGTCCATCCGTGCAGCGAACACGTCACCCCATCTCGGTGGCGGTCTCCCTCGGGGGCGTTTAGCGTCCCTTGGGATCCACTCTAGCGTTCTTTTAGTCCATCTATCGTCGATTCTTCTCATGATGTGACCGGCCCATCTATGTTTTGCTTTCGATACATATTCCGCTGGGTCGCGAAGACGGGACATTCCTCTCAAGTCGGAGCTACGAAGACCGGCTTGGTGTTGTGTGCGCCGGTTAAACTTCAGGAGACATCTCTCAAGGGCTCTGTGGGTGGTAAGTAGCTTCCTAGACGTGGCCGCGGTGTCTGCCCACGTCTCCGCTGCGTAACAGAGCGCTGGAAGGACTGTCGAGTCGAACAGATGGGCACGAAGATCTTGGTCCGTCAGTTGGTCCGTAGCTTCCCTGACGGCTGCGAATGCTGCCCATGCTGCTCTCATTCTTCTACTTAGTTCTTCCTTCAAGTCGTTCTCCATGTTCATAGAACGTCTGAGGTATACGTCTGACGGAGTTTCCACGATTTGGGAGCCTTCAAGTTGTACTCCTCCGTCCTCGCAGTGCGCGTTCTTCATGAACTGTGACTTCTTTCTGTTTATTCGTAGTCCTATTCTCTTCCCTGCTTCGTTCAATTCGTTGAGCATCGTTTCTGCTTCATTGGTACCTCGAAAAGGGAACGATGTCATCCGCGAAACGAAGGTTCGAGAGAAATCTTCCATCAACACGTATGCCCCTTTGTTCCCAGGAAAGTGATTTCATTATCTATTGCAATGCAGTTGTGAACAGCTTCGGCGATATAGTATCGCCTTGTTGTACCCCCTTTCCAATGGATATGGTGAGAGGGCGGTGGAAAAGCTGTATCCTAGTCGTACATCGATCGTAGCAATTGGCTAATGTCCTCACATACGAAGCGTCCAAACCTTGATCTACCAGCGCTGACAGTATTGCATTCGTTTCTACGCTGTCGAAGACTTTCTCATAGTCGACGAAGGTTAGGACAAGAGACTGGCGGTATTCCCGGCAGACCTCCACGACCCTCGACACGGTCTGGATGTGGTCCAAGCAGCTGAACCCCTGGCGGAATCCAGCTTGTTCTTGAGGCTGGGCTTCATCCAGCGTCCTAGATATGGGCGTGAGGATGAATACTGAATACTTTGTATAACACGCTCAGCAAGCATGTCGGACAGTAGTTCCGAAGTTCCTCTCGGTCACCTTTCTTATGGATAAGAACCGTTCGCAAGGTCTTCCACTGGTCTGGGATCCTTTCTTTCTGAAGGTAGGATGTCATGTGCGCTGCTAAGATTACATGGAGCGGATGGCCAGCAGCCCAAAGAAAGTCTGGTGATATAAAATCAAGTCCGGGGGCTGTGCCAGGTTTCATGCTCTTGATAGCGACTCGTACACCCGAAGGGAGAATCCGTGGTGGAGCTTCATCAGTGGGGATGATCGGGCTTGACACAGGAGTTGGTGAACTGAAAAGGTTTGAGTAGAACTTCTCCGTAATGATTTCCATCTCACGACGAGAAGACGTGCGAGTCCCGTCTTCGCTCAGCAAGGCTACTAGCCGAATATTATATTCGCGGAGATCCTTGCGGCACTTCTTTAGACTCGTTCTTCTTTGTGCTGCTTCCAGAATCTTCTTCTGCCTGTATTTCAAAAGATCCTTCTGCAGCTAGTGTTTGCTACTAACTGCGCTATGTGCGATGCATTCGGATCAAGCCTCAAAACCCTTCTTCTTTCCAACAATTCTTTGGTGGTCTTCGAAATTCGATCCAAGTTTGTCGTGCGCGGCTTCGAGGCACGCTCAGCACAGGCTCGTAATCCTCTGACCAGCATCTCGCAGTCCACGTTTGGGTCCTCCTCGATGTGCCAGTCACCTTAGGACAAGGAGTTCTCGAGTACGCAATCGTCGTATACTTCTTTTCTCCTTCTTTGTCGAATGGAGATGTTCTTTTCCATCGTGTGGCTAAGTCGTATTACCGCACGAAGGAGACGATGATCAGAACCACTACAAAAGGATGGTACTACTGAGACGTCAAGTAGACACCACCTCCGGTTGGTGAGTATGTGGTCGATCTCCGCACGAGTCGCGCCATTGGGCGATTCCCATGTCCACCGACGATGATCTTTTTTCATGAAAAGAGAGTTCCCATGAAAGATGCGAGCAGCGGACAGCAGCCCGGCGAGACCAATACCGTTTTATTCCGATCCCCTAGTCCAAATCTTCTAATCCTGTATTCCTCTGTGGCCTTTCCTAGTTTTGCGTTGAAGTCTCCGACAACGAATTTGTAGAAGGATTTCTCGTTACGGATTACTTCTTTTAGCTCATCCTAAAACGCGTCCAATTCGGATTCTTCAGCTGCTGATGTTGGTAAGTAGCAGTTGGTGATACTGATGGGTTTTTTGGCGCAGAGGGCGGAGGCGAAGAATGGCCAGACGAGGTGACAGGATCTCGTGAGAATCGACGAGATGGACGACAGATGGGTGCACAACAAAACCAACACCGCCTACATTTTGCGACGGAATCTTCTCTCCACGAATGACGAGTGTACCGTCATTCATCTGTCGCACGTCGCTCCTGCACTTGGTCCCCTGCAGAGCAGTCACGTGAAATTTGATACGCTCTGCAGCTCCGAGAAAGGCATGCAGGTCGGCGTCTGTGGAAACTGTTCTCGCGTTGTAAGTACACGGTCTGAGACAGTCTCCATGGCGAGTCGTGCGTGTGTCGCCTTGGTCCAGAATCAATGACGTCCTGAGCAACCTGAGATTTGATCGCCTCTCACCGGTCGCCATACCGTCCGACGTCTGAGACGGCAGGGTCAGTGTGCAGGGTACTGAGGCAGTGTATGCTGGAGTGACAAAACGACTTTTCCCCAAACTAAGCAGCCATGCCACGGCGAGCTTAGCTTTCACCAGAGGTCGTCGGCCAACCTATATTTCTCATGGAGCCACCTTGCGACATTTTGCCAAGACAGTGGTGAATCTGAGCAGTGGTTTACTCTCATCTAGGCTTCCGATTCCAAGAAGTCGGAATGTCGGATGTGTCGAACTCCTCAGCTTGGAAGACCCTGCCGGAGGACGAACCTCCGCTTTGCATTGCAGTTAGACGCCCAGAGTGGCCTCCACGCCACTATGATGAGGTAAACCGTTGTTGAGGGTCATAGCCTTGACCTTTACTTATTTTTATTTTGTCAACCGTACAGATGTAGCAGGGACCTGACGCTAATTTCGGTTTCCATTATCCACTCCCAAGGTGAAGGTCTTAGCTCTGACCAGGAATCGATGTTGGGAGTCACTCTCCAGTTCAATACTCGGATCACATTGTGGACGTTTGGAGCTTATTTGCTACAAACGACTCGAAACCGCTTCCCTTGCACTTCAAAGTCACGTGATTGCATTCCTTTAGCCGGAGCGAGGGGTGATCCACGTGTATTATGTCATTCCTCGTACATCACGAATATGTAATTTGTCTCCTGAGTCCACCTACGTTTCAGGACTGGCGTGAAGCCGTTTTTCCTTTACAGTTAGCTTCTATTTGCAAATTGGGGACCAGTCAGGTGGCCTCATGTCTAACCGGTTCTGATTCGTCTAGTGAGGGAGATCTGTGACGCTATGAACTTCTTTGTTGTTCTTGTCTTTTCTATAGTATAGTATTTGCTGATGTATGGAACCAACCTTATCTTACGCTACTGGGGAAGTTCATGTGAATTTGCTGATGTTCCTGCTCATTGTATGACGGAACGGAGCGGTTATTTGATTACGAACCAAAAGTTCACCTTGGTGACTCCATCCTTTTTTGCGATGGTTGTAAGAGTAGAAAGGTATAAGAAACCGAGTATGGGTTATCATCAGAGCTTCCCTTCCTCTGCATCTTTTACTAGTCCTAGTTAAAGAATCGCTTCAAATGAAACGAATAACTGACTCTCAATGTCCCACTTATATGCCTTAGGGAACGTACGCAAACACGCAGAAGAGGATGAGAAAGATAATCCTGGGATTCTTTTTCACCTCTTTATTTGCTGGAAGAAAGTAAATGGTATAGAAGAGATGACAGCACTAGTTTCCCAAATGTTTCTCTGAGAATCATCTGGGGAATCCGGCTTCATATTCTTCAGCAGCTGTTCTATCCATGCAACGAACGAAGTGTCGGGTGTAAAAACATTCATTCGAACTTGTTTATTTTAGTTGCACTAGCAGCAAACATTACAAGGTGGTCACCAGTCGGTCTTGGCCGTTTTGGTTTCCGCTTTTTAGGAAAATATCTTTTCTACGAAAATGTTTTGTCTCTTAAAAACATTCTAGATAGGAAATCGAACACTTGGAGCAGCCAAATGAAAAAGAAATGTTTGACTTTCGCAGTTCACTCAAAATTCTGAACTCTAAATGTTTGCAAGTTGCTGTCACAATTACTATTTGCCGCAGATATCGGTGTTCACAATAATGATTGGTCGTGTCTTCTGCGTATTTCTGTAATTGTTTATATAGTCTTCTCAACGTTTAACCAGGTTGTCGCAGGTTCGTTCATTCACGCTGCTCATGGCGATGTACTTGGTAAAGAATCATGGGGTTCGCCAAAAAAGATTGATGACATCTACCTAAATCATCCTGTAGTTGGCGATCCAATAGAGTAAGTTCTTTCCTGTTGTGCTTTCGATGTTCCATTCTTCTTTGTGACTTTTTTGAATCAACTTCTTTATAGACATCTATAATTTTTGTGTTTCTAATTATACGGTGTTGCTTAAGTGTACATTTGTTCCTGTTGAATTCTGCGTAGGTTACCGCAAAGGAGAAAACTTTATTCTTGAATATTGTAGGAGAATTCCCAAAAGAAATCTGTCGTTTGATGTGCTCTTCAGTACCTAGTCACCAAGTGGTCTCCAACCCAACTTGTGGAGGCTAAAGGTTAGAAGGCGCGACTAAGCAATTAATGTAGCAGAAACCGAAATAAAGGGCATTGGGTCACGTTGCTGATCTATCCCAGTGGGCACACGGCGTCCGAAATCGTTGATTGGTGCATAAAAAATGCGACAAAAGTACTCTAGCTAGGTGAACGGTAAAGTGGCTCCTGTTGACTTTTCTGCCTCCGTGATATCATATATCCAGTGGATATGCCCAGGAAGACGTAAACGTGACTCGATGAAGACATACTGCAGTCGTTCATTGGGACAAGACTTAGATACCCTTCTGGCTGTGGAGACGCAGAGAACCATTCAGTTTTATGGAAGTATGAAAAGAAGACTAGTAAGAGTTGTCGAAATTATTGAATCAGCTCAAAAGCAGTGTAATTAAATATATGACATTTTGTGTGGTGGCCTGTTGAGAGAAAGAGCTAGCCAGCTTTTATCCAGATATTACCTTCGGAAAGTTTAGAAATACATATTTTTCTTCTTCCATGAGGTCAGAGATACGGAAGGTCCTCCGTTAAGCACTTATTTGTCCATCTATGCGATCTGCTTTTTATCATTTTTCCGTTCTTAATTATTAATCTGTTTCACAAGTAACAACATTATTCGTAGATTTCACATATACAAATTAAGCAACAAAAAGCTTGGAACTTAAGAATATCGATAATGCTTATTCCCCCTACTCTTGAAGAATGGAATGTTCCCTGCTTTGAACGACAATTTTCATATACGAAACTTGGAGCTATTAGATAGATACATCTTTCCCTTATATTCACGTGAGGATTTCTCTTGCTTCTGGTTCCCTTACAAATTTGGGATCCCTTTACAACGCAGTATTTCTCAACATTTTCATCAGAAGATTTCAGTAGATGTGTCTGATTCTCCGAACCAATTTAGTAGCCGTGGATTATATCTCATAGTCGGTGATGGCGTATAATCAGCATCACGTAGGCAGAGTCGGCTATTTGGGTTGCAACGTCTGCGAATCTCCACAAGATACACTCCATCAGTCGCTCAGTCAGGACATGATCGGAGGTATCCCTGAAAAAATATGGAAGCCTCTTTATCTGCTGCCTACTAGTTAACCAATGTAAATGCGCCAATAATATCCAAATTAATCTCTTATAGTGTAGCAGCTACAGACCACTTAGATCCTCTGAATCCCCCTTGTTCTTTGGATTGATGGTGCACTAATAATACTTCCGCTTGTCCCGATCGTGTACAAGTGTTACCCAATGACTTCTCCGTACGCGAAGGACTCGAAACGCATAAAATACATCTTTAAACGCCTACGTGAAGAAATATGACGTGCTGCTCGGCGGTCTTCCTGTAGTTGATATTGTGTTGGTCCCAGTTGCTCATGCAATGGTTGTTGTTGAAACACATAGTGCTGAAGGAGTGGACTGGAAAGAGGCTTCCGCTGTACAGGACTCACCGCGGTTCTGCTCAGGGCCGGCGGAACAAAACGCTTTCGCGACACTTGACCGCGTTATGCTGAAAGACTTCTTGTAGACCCCATGCGCAGGTTCTGTTACGATGTAGAGGTATCTCTGATAGTTTCTTCTCCTGCTGTGCATCTCTTGTCCGCACACCTTATTTCGAAGGCGACAACGCCGAAACGTTAGCCGCAATAAAGTTTGTTAACAATCTTGAATGTTGCTTAAATTTGACTATCGACATCTTTTTTCACTTTAATTCGCAAATATAGCGGCGTTTCTAATATTTGACCGCTGACATATTATGGAACTTAGAATTTTTCCTTCACTTGCATTCATTCTATCGAACGCGCGTCAAATAACGTTGACTGCATTTTTCTCCTGTCCGGGTTTCCGGAGCACACGTCAATACAGGAAGTCAGACAACGCTGTTCGTTTTGGTCTTGCGCCACTTCCTTGATGCTCTTGTATACCACCCTCGCCATTTGTTTCCTTCAGCGAGTGGATCTGTACGTTCTTCGTGTTGGTTTCCATATATATATATATATATATATATATATATATATATATATATATATATATATATATATATATATATATATATATATATATATATATATATATATATATATATATATATATATATATATATATATATATATATATATATATATATATAGGGAAGCGCAAATCATATACCTGTTAGTCATCATCCCTCAGTACGATGTTACCACAATTCAACTTTTGAATTCCGTTCTCGAGAGTGGCACTAATTACTAATTTTAGTTTAGAATAAATCACCCTGACTGACCACTCTCTTCACGTCGATAAGGGTGTTCTTGAACAACAGTGAAATTTCAGCCCTTAAGTTTCTGTAGGACTTTATTTCTCAACTGCCTTTATGTATCGACTGAGGACGCCATGCTTCTCCAAGGTTTCCGTGAACGCTTCCATCTCAATTGAATCAAAGGCCTTCTTTAAGCAGATAAACGTGAGGCACAGCAGTGTGTTGCTTTCCCATGATACCTCGATAAGTTTCGAAACAATGTTTTTCTAGTAAGTCGTGCTGAATTTCATTCTTGTTGAAGATAACTCATGTGGACCTCCCATCTTATGCATTAACACAGTTTCGCTGGTCTCTCACTGTTTAGCAAATTTGCATTCCGACCGGTAATGTGCAAATAGCTCCAGGTTTTTCGGATTTTACTTTGTCCGGATGCCGTCCGGACAAAGTAAAATCCGAAAATCAGAAGAACCTTTCGCCAGTCCTCCTCACTATCTGTTGAATGGCGGACATTGCAACACTTGCTATTGTTGCGGCGACTCCTTCAGCTGCTCTGCTGTCGTATGTTCCTAAGGATAGTCCTTCTTCAGTGGAGTACGTGATGTTCAGTGATTGACGTCGTTTCGTCTCGAACACTTCGACGACGTCGTACATAAGCTTGCATAATCGGATCTTCAACTGTCACTTCCTACTCAAAGCATATTTGAGTTGTGTGCGGGAACTTACACCTATCGTAATCTTGTGGACATCAGTACAGGCTTTGTTTTAAAGCAACAGATCTTGAGATCTTGCGAAATTGATTGCACTTCCTATATAGCTTCATATAATGCTCCTTTCAGCATTTTACAGCGTTTTGTTGCTTTATTTCTATTATACACGTAAAATAAATATGACTTGTAAATTGTCCGAGTAACAATCAGGCCTCCCTGCATCTTCAAGATACGGGCTTAGTTACAGTAAATGTCTGCGATGCATTTTTCGGGCCGCATTAAGTGTTGGATACCAACATTATGCTAGTCGCAGAAAAAAGCGCTTAGAAAGAAAGAAAGAAAGAAATATAGTAAAACAATCGATGGAAGAGTTTTTAAACCTCCTCTTGGATTCTTCTCTTATGCGATAGATAAATGGTTGTATCTTAATATGATTTTAACATTTGAAAGTAGAAAACAAGCACTTTCTAGGGATCATTATTTTTATCTCCGTACTAATAATGTTTCAAGTTTTTCTTCTTTCTATTTTTTATTCTATTATACTTCAAAAAAGATATCCGCCTATTTTAGCACAATTGTGGATATCCCAGATAGGGTCTCCAATGTTACGGATGTCTGGAAGGCTGGTAGAACATCTTTGCATTGTAGGTTTTTAATTTTTTCCCCCAACACCATCCATTTTCAAAAGTTTCTTGCTCTCTCCAGTTTATATACTTGAAACGCAGGCAATATTCTCAGAAACTATTAGCTATACTTTCGTTGAGAGAGTGATTTTCAAACCACCCTCTGGTGTACCGAACTCACGATCTCAAGACAAGTATCGCTACTACAGCATTTCATGCAAGTACTTATGATTTTTTTAATGTATTTATTAACCTTTCTTGTTAAAAATGCACTTGACTGATTTACTAACTTCTTTACTGCCCAGCTCTGTACGCACTGGTAAAAATAAACTCTTCCTCTGCTCTCCTCTCAGAAAACTAATTGGTATTCAGTGTACTCCCATAACGAACGTAAGTGGTCTTACTGATGAAATATTTTGGATTTTGAATGTTATACTTCATCTTTTGCTCAAGGCTCAAGTTTGTTCCCGCGCATGTATCCATCACTAAGGAAGCAACTTCGGAGAGCGCGGTTAGAAAAAGAATTTCTCATTGAACTTATCGATGTCACTTCATTTTATGCCAACTTCTTTAACAGCGCTACAATCCAGGCCTGTTCGAGCTATATCGGGAAGCTTCAAATCTTCTAGACTTCAAACCGTGTTTTCCATTAGGCAAATTGTAGAGCTCCTGTATGAATGCGATTATTTCAGGCAGGTCAGGGTTTTGGCCACGGGCCAAAGACTAGTTCTCAACCTAGGAATTGCATTTATGTCCAGAGCAGATTAACCCGTCATGGAACACCTTTCCTGTACTGCCGGTACATTGGTGACTGTTGTATTATATGTCTCACTCAAGCCGAGATGGACACTTGTTTCGAGCTTCTAAACCAGCAGTCTACTTGACTTGGATTGATTAGATCACGAAGAAATTGTTGGAAAGAAGGAATTTGAGGCTTGATCCGGATGCTCATTGAGCGGTTAGTAGCAGACACTGGCCCCAAGAAATCTTTTGCAGGAGGATCTTCCCAATTGCAGGCAGAAGAAACTTTTGGAAGCAGCACAAAGAAGAACAAGTTTGAAGAAGTGCCGCAGGGACTTCCGCGAATATATTATTCCGCTCACAGCATTGCTGAGCGAAGACGGGAATAGCGCTTCTTCTCGTCGTGAGATGGAAATAATCACGAAGTGGTTTTACTTCAACCTATTCCGTTCTTCAACTCCTCTGTCAAGCCCGATCATCCCCGCTAGCGATGCACGGATTCCCCCTCTGGAAGTACGAGTAGCGATCAAGAGCATGAAACCTGGGACAGCCGCGTACCTGATTTTATATCAGCAGACCTACTTCAGACTGATGGCCATGTAATTCTAGCGGCGCTCATGACGTCTTCCAATACGTCCAATCTTCGGAAAGAAAGTATCCCAACTTAGTGGAAATCTTCGCGAACCGTTGTTATCCATATGGGTGGCCGAAAGGACCTTCGAAGTTACCGTCCGATATGTTTGCTGAGCGTGTTATACAAAGTATTTACCAAAATACCGCATGTGCAAACCTAGGATGCTGGATGAATCCCAATGTCAACAACAAGTTAGATTCCGTTAGAGTTACATTTGCATTTGACGACATCCAGTCTGTGCCCAAGGTCATAGAGGTTACCCTCTGGCGCTTGTCCTTACTTTCGTCGTTTTTGAGAAAACCTCGGGCAACGTAGAAATGAGAGATATCGTCTGAAGTTTTGAAGCGCACACCACACCAAGCCAGTCTTTGCTGCTCCGACTTAAGAGAAATGTTCCGTCTTCGCCACTCAAAAGAATACATATCCAAAAAAAAAGCATGGATGTGCCAGTCACATTATTAGGTCACATTATGACGATAGATGGACTAAAGGGATGCTGCAATGGATCCAAGGAGATGGTAAACGCTTTCGAGGAAGCTCTCCAAATAGATGGATGTGTTCCCTGCACGGATGGACCAGCTGTGAGCTTAGCTGGATGCGGATCAAAGACCTCTTCAACGCCACTCACGAAACCTGAGAAGATCTTGGATGACAATGGCGAGGGAAAGAAACAAAAGGAAAAGGAACTGGGGCCGTACATCCAGTGAAGAAGGGTCATCAAAATATCCAAGTGAGCACATTGCTGGTAAAATGGAATGAAACGAGTTCCTCGGCCTTATATTGCTGAAGTGGTGCGCTGAGGTGAGTCGAGCCCCCCATGTACCACATTTCTTATTGCGCAGCGGGAATAATTGGCACAATGGATGATTCAAGAAAAAAAAACAACTGACACAATGGATGGTTCGAAAAAAGTCAATTTTATTATTTACTCTAGAAGGTGGACTGAGGGGAAAAAACTTGCGAAGGAATATTCTATATTGTGTCAAACTAGCACAACCAGTGAACCAGTGAGAAAGCAAACGTGCTTGAGAAATATTTAAATATCAAGCCAAAAAAGTCTTCCCGTAGGTTACCTCAAAAGTCTACAGATTGCTGAGAAGTTTTTTGGCATTTGTAAAAAATAAGGTCGGTGCGTGTAAAAAAACATTAGCTGTTACGTCTCCACCGCTCATCTCAAAAATGGAATACTATTAGTAATGTCGGTATCCTGTACATACCGATATCCGCCATCAAATATATTTGCTGTTTTCGTCACATTCCGCAGCCTCTAATTGGTAGATTTACAGCGAGAGCGCGTTAAAAATGAAAAATCGGTCATTGCTGGGACATATCGTACATGTACTACACATATCCGTAATTGTCCGCAAGTGCTATGTTTCACGCTTCGTCTCGTTCCTCATCGCCACTCACTGTTGCACTGTTGCACATCCCCTCTCCCCTCGTTCAACTGTTGTTTTTGAAAGTTTATTGCACACTTATCCCGAAATTCCTTTGTGCGATTCATGGTGGAGACCTTTTCAACCGTCAACGACATCCATAGCTGACTATGCAATGAGAGTATCCGTGGATATTCGCGTCGGAACTAGAGGCAGAGAGACGGGCGCGACGGACAATTTTGAGCTTTATATAGACCGTGTGACGTGGTGACACTCCGCATTTTTCGTTTTCGCCACTAATTTTTATTTTGTGTAATCCAGGATTCCTGTATACTTAGGTGATGCGTCATATCCATTGTCATCGAAGGATGGTTTCAAAGATGACTGGGACAATACCTTTGATACAGCTGCGTTCGGAGGGAGTTTTTCTCCGAGAGAAATCAATGTCCCTGAACTTGCCACAGAACGTTGGTGCCTTTAAATTTTCAGTTTTCTCTTGCTTTTTTAAACGCTTGTTTTTGTAGGGAGGAGGACACTACTTTCAGTCAATTCTATAGAGGGATCGAAACAATTCGCTTCTGTTTCTGCAATATCCCCTAATACTTCAGTTTTTCCGAAGTGGGAAAGTGGGTAAATTCATAATTGTGTAGTTGTATAATATTTGAAAATATTTAATTTTTCCTGATTAAGATCATCGGGAATGCATTCCAGTGCAAACAAGAGATAGAATGGTGGATGCAGCTCCAAGCAATGTAACAAATCTTGTTTTGGAATAATATGTGTAACGTGACGTCAATATCACAAGTTTTTTTTGTTAATGTCTGTTTAAAATGACGAAAGTAGTCAACTCTTAGTCTTGCTAGGAATTGGCTATTCGTAACTTCAATCGCAAAAGGATCATATGTTGAGGGATTGCTGTTGTTGAACTTGGAAATCTACAAGCGGTAATTTCCACAGGCCGCAATTCAAAACAGGGTAACATTGGGTGTCAAGGGGAACTATTAGGGTGTTCGGAAAGTATCTGCCTAAATACGGCAAGATTTCAAAGCAACACAACTTTTTAACAACATTTTATTATTCGACGAAATAATCTCCATCAACATCGACAACTTCCTGCAACGTCTCACAAGATCACGGATTCATTTGACGTAGAACTCCGGCGAGAGTCTCCTCAACTTCATTTGTGATCTTTCTTTTGTTTTCCCTTTTTATTTTGCTCCTTCATATTCTTGTTGCAGATTAACTCTGAATACCTGAAGAGCGTTCTGCACATTTTGATTGTCTCTATGCATTCAAAAAGTAGTTTTGCTGAATTTAAATATTTTTTATTTTTCCTCATCTGTTCTTGAAGATTTTATCTTCTCTGAGTAAGTCTTGTACGTATCCACTAATGACTGGAGCGCTTTTTGTGGAAAACTAGCGTCATGGTGGCCCAAGAAAAGTCGCAGCGGCGGTACGCTGCAGGTAGTGACTTTAGACCGCGCAAGGAACTCACCCATGCAGCTACTAGCTTATTTTCGCCAGCGTCTGGCGAAAATAAGCTAGTAGCTGCATGGGTGAGGCTTTTACAATGCCGGAGAATGCCGTTCGAAGATCTCGAGGTTTTTTTTTCAAATTTGGCCGATGCACCAAAGTGTAGTGGAACGAAGGAAGTACTGGCTTCCTTCTTTTGCACTAAGAATAGTGCGATTGTGCTTCTACCATACTACGCTAATGGTTCAGTAGTATAAATGTTTACTAATAGATGAACGATAACAGGGTGCTCAATAGGAGCCATAAAAGCAAGAAGTAGTGGGTAGTAGTCCAGAAGGTAGCTTCTTAGGCGGTCATCTTGGTAACATTCCGTTAAAAATATAGGCTTTTACAATGCCGGAGAATGTATGCACAGTGGATAAATGTTGGGGAATTGTGCACAAAGAACAATATATATAGAGTTGGGGTCCTGATCTAAACACAGGACTGACCCCAATATTGTCAATTTCGTGATATGCTGCCTCGGCTCAAAACTGCTTTCGTGTTGATGGCCTTTGTCAAAACTGATCAGAAAGATTTCTCATGCAATGAAGAAGCAATGATGTTTTTTTTTTTTTTGAAATGACTATTTTGGACGGGCGTACAAAATGCTTTCCGTGTGCCATCCGCCATTTGAGAACGTTCACTTTTGCGTGCGAATCTTCATTGTGTCATAATCTAGGCCAGAAGTGGCCGAAGATCCGTCAATCCGTCTCAGTAGCTTCCTTCCCGCGCTCGGTCTCCACTGTCATAGTAGACGGTGCTGCTGAAGTCTCCGATCATCAAGATGGGGCGAATAGCAGATAGGTAGCTTGACTTGGTGGGCGATGGGAGTATCCCACAAACACCTGCTTAAAGGCAGCATACTACGAATCTGATCGTGGTGAAGGAATCCACGGGAAAATCTGGAGTTAGGGTTGTAGATTCTTGGACAGACTTGGTTTAGCTCATCCCTCCCTGATCATCATAAGAAACTGGGTGGAGGACGACGTCTTTTTAAGACGATTTCAGTTGCCACGCGCCATCTTTGTGCATGTGCCGCATCTAGGTGTGATCTTCCAAAAGTAAGTTATGTCTTCTCACTAGCCTATTCAAGTGAAACCAATGAATAGGCTGCTGAGGGGATCGGAACGTGTGTTTAGAGGAGCATTCTAACGTACCTCGCAATAAGCAAAGTGGTTCCCACGCCGTTTCTTGCGACGATTAGGGAGGGATGAACGGAACCACATCTGATTGCGCTATCTACAACCCCATCTCTTGCTTTTTCCGGATTCTCTAAACTATGTCAGATCCGTTGCATGCTGCCAATAAATAGTTAGAAACGGTACAGGCTTTAATATATCTTTGTGTATGTATTTCTCCTAGCTGCCGTTGCTCTTCAACATGCAACCCTGGTAACAACATATTTTCGAGTTGGATGGGTTGCCGGTCCACTCTTATTTTTTAAAGGTCTCGATGAGACTCACATCTGCTGTCATTCGTGATGATAACAATGGCAAAATTGAACAGGAAAATCTGCTATTGATCTCGCCCTACTCCAGTTAACGCTTCGAACGATTATGTGCATCCGACTGGTTTTCAAACTGCAGCAGTTGCCCGTCGATTCATCTTATCAAGTAGACGAGTGGACTTCTCATTCGTAGCTCGAGTTTGACGAAAGGAGGTTTGCTTGTTGCGCGCTGTTTCTTCGCTGGTATTTGATTAGCAGGTCCAGGATAAAATGTAACAACATAACACGTACAAGATGTAACAAGAATGTAACAAGATAACACGCACAAGTGAGATCCGTCGATACTTCGTAGGAATCGTGACAGACAACCACTTGTGGAAGTAGACTATGATAGCGTGTCCTATGGGCAAGAGTTTTCGACTCGGTTAGTGGTTTCTCGCTGATCGCAGTGTATGTTGGTTGCTGGATGCAGCTTGAGGACTGATGACGTTAACCGGTTCAGCAAGGTTGTACTGTTTCCCCCAGATTGGGCTGCGATGTATGTCGGCCGCTGGTCGTGTCTGAGTTTGGGACGTGATTGCGCTTGCTGGTTCATTAACATGTTTAATTGAAGTGATCCTTTCAAATTGATAGGGTTGCTTCATTCATAGCAACTCCATTAACGGTATTGAGGGCTGATAAAAATGTGGCCATTTTGTTACTATTCAGTTTCAATAAAGCACTGGCTTTGCTGGGATTCTTGTTCACCCACGATTTTTCGAATTTCTTCTTCCTTGACTTGGATTTGTTTTCGCGATCTTGTTGCAGTTAGCGACGCAGCTTCCTATTCCGACGCATCTCCTGGTTTAAATCCCTAGTGTGAACTGCTTATAAGAATAATACATGGATGTCCTCTCCGCAAATGTAAGAGCGAACTTCTTCGGCATTAGAACCGGATTTTTTCGCAGCGTCCTGCATAAACCTTGTAAAGGAGTTTGCGTCCTAAAGGTTCTTCTTCGTTCGTACTCTAGCATGACACACACCTCAAAAATGTGGGATTTTCTTTTCCAGCCTTCCTCTTCTAGACCCGCTATGTTAATTTTTGGTTGAGATTTTCCTTCTGTTTCGCTACTGTTCAGACTTAAGACAGGTTGACGCCACGTAAGCTGACGACGTCAACAATTTCTCTTGGACGTGGATACATTGATAAACTCCATCTGTTCAGATAAATCGATCAGACGGTCACTGATCACTGTTTCTGATCTGTGCTTCGCTGAATAGTACCGTTTTCTTAGCACCTCTGGTCACTGTTTCTGATTTGTACTTCGCTGAATAGTACCGTTTTCTTAGAACCTCGTTTGTGTTGTTCAAGTCCTTCGCATTTGCGTCAATGCCAAAAATGACCTCTTGCCGGATAGATATCTTGGACATCAACGCATTGAATTCATCATAGAAGGGTGTTGTGTTCAGTGGTTTCCTTAGGTGCGTGGACACTCCCGCTCTAGAGTTCAAATTGCATCTAGACGTTTAGACGTTTGGGCAAACTCTGTTTGTTGTAGTCGTCCCGTAGCTATCTTGCACTCTTGAGTTTTCTTCAACAACATTCGCAACTGTAGACGGTGTAGTCTCCGGTACTGCTAACAGATGTTTTTCCTTTAATGCAACAAGCAACACACGGTGATATTACAAGGCGGTTTATAGAAGTTTAGTTAGTTGTGCACGGCAGTTTGGTTCGCTTATACTATACAATAACCCGTTTGTCACTGTTTCTTCGTTCTGTATAGTTACGAAATCGGTACTGTAAGAGCTGTACACCTCTCAAGTCTTCAGTTAATGAGCCGGATTGTTTCATTTGATGCCTAATTTTTCTAATTCTTTTCTTATCCACCCTTTTTGGTGGTTACAGTCTAAAATCAGTAACGGATTCTCGAAGGTAAAACCAATTTCAGTGTTGTTTAGTGCGCAGGCATAAATCAAACGTTAACGAAACCTCAAACATGAACTGTACTCACGAAATGGTCTAGTGCAGAACACTGCAGAAACGACGTTACTATGATATAATGTTTTTGTGATCAACAAATCACTTAATGCTACTGTGCGAAGAGTTAGCAAGAAAAGTCACTCTTAACTAAAGACGTATATCAATCAAGAAAGTTTTTCATTCATCATTGCAGCAGATTTTGAAGGAAGTTAAAGTAGAAGTAATTAATTTATGTATAGTTACAGACTACTTCTTCGGACGGTATGAGAGAGCATTCTGCAGCAGTTGCCACTTACAAGGAAACAGGTATTTCCCTGAAAACGACTATTTATAGATCATTTGAAGAAATTAGTAGTTGTTTCTATACTGCACGTTCTGTATCCTCCGTTCATCTTTTTTGTTAAAATATTAGTAACTGGCTACGCTAGGCGACGATAAATGGGTCTGGGATATGATCGAGTAAAGACTAGCTACGGTTTCTTAAGGCTGTTGTGGGACGGCAGCTGCTACTCATGAACTTGTAAAGTGATCAGCAATGACTCATAGCCGGGTCGGGCTACCTGGCAAACGATTGATGACTAGATTGGACTCGAATCTCTATTTCTAACCGTGATAGTCGTGATTATCGTGTCTTAAAACCTAGCTGGTAATGTTTTATTGCTTTTAAAAAGGAACCGCGAAAAAATGATATATTTGTCTGAAGTGATTGTCTTGTTCATAAGTAGAGTGTAAGCTAAGACCCTAGTATATAGTTCTCTAATGCGTGTAGAACAGGAGTACACCGAGGCAAATGAAATCGGTAAGATAGATAGGCCGATAGCTGATCAATGATATTCCCATCATCCGTTGAGATCTGACAATGGAGGTTAGGGACACGTAAGATATGTTATATATATATATATATATATATATATATATATATATATATAACATATATATATATATATATATATATATATAGTAGCGGCCAAAAATCAATTGACAAACGGTTTTTCGAGGTTTCCTCCTCTGAAAATCGCTGAATCGTCTCGAAACTTGCATCAGTTATTTCTATCGCGTTTTTTAACCTTAGAAAAGAATATCAGCAATCAGGTTAAATCAGGATCCAAAAAAATTATCGATTATTCGATTTTATTGAAACAAGCGAAAAATCACGTAGTCTGTTTATTTGAACAAAAAACTTGATAACTTTCAATAACCAGAATATCTTAAGAATAACAAAATAGCAGCCCTAGTACTTCGTTGCAAAACCTCTAGCATCAATAACAGCCTGACATCTTCGTGGCATCGAGTCCAACAAATTGTCAAGACAAGACTGTGGGATTCCAGGCTTCTTCAAATTGAGCAAATTTTTCGGCGGAATTTCTTGCTTTTTTCCCTTTCATGCGACGTTCCAGCTCTTCCCATAAATGTTCAATCGGATTCAGATCCGGAGACTGACTTGGCCAGTCAAGAATTTCCACATGACGCCGGTTGAACCAGTCACGAATATGCGAGGATGTGTGCTTCGGGTCATTATCTTGCTGAAAGATGAATCCTCTGCCAATGATTTGAAGAGCAAATGGACGCATTGTTGTTTCTAAGATCTCCTCATAACCGTATCTGTCCAAACTTCCATGAATTTGGCGAAGAGGTCCGACTCCATGACTACTAAAGCAACCCCAAAGCATAATGTTTCCTCCACCATGCTTTACAGTGGGCAGTTGATACATGGGATGGAATCTTTTTCCGGCTGGACGTCTGACATACTTAATACCATCACTTCCCATCAAATTGAACTTGGATTCATCAGAAAATAGAACTTTGTTCCACTGCTGGCGAGTCCAACCAATATGTTCCTTAGCCCATTTGACACGAGCAACGCGATTCTTTTTTGAAATGAGTGGTTTTTTTTTTTGCAGGACGCCTTCCATTGAGTCCGGCATCTTGTAGGCGTCTTCGAACAGTTCTAACTGATGGGATCTGTTGATTTGCGATGGCCAATTCACTTTGAATATCGGAGGCAGTGAGCGTAGGATTAGCACGACTCATTCGAAGGATGTTCCTATCGGTGACTCGTGTGGTCATCCGGCTTCGTCCTGGATTCGGCGTTGCTCCAATTACTCCACATGTTGATACCCTCTTCAGAAAAGCGGAGATGGTCGCTCTGGAGACGTTAAAGAGTTTTGCTAATTCGACTTGCCTCATTCCTTGATCGATTCCTCGAAGAATGGACTTTGGAGTTTCAATCGACATATGGCGTGCTCCAAATGTTCTACCCATAATCCAAATACAATAGGAAACCATAAAATTAAAAAAAAATACGGGAGAAAAGCATAAAAGATAAATAAAATAAATCAAAAATTAAAAAAGTGTGAAATGAACATTTTCAGTTTTTTGGAAATAATACTACATATATATATATATATATATATATATACATATATATATATATATATATATATATATATATATATATATAACCTAAGACCAATACTGTTAGCATTACTAATGGAAAGGACGAGTGTGGCGCAGTTAGAGGTCCACTGTGGCCGAACGATTGATGGTCCGATACCGCCCTAGTGCCAACCAAGCCTTTCATCCCTCTCATGTCGATAAATTGGCACCAGATTTGTCTAGGAGGATAAAAGAACACTGAATTGATTATCTGGTCCCCGCAAGTCATTATTCAAGCCATCAAGCGTCCCAAAATCCCAACGATTACGGATTACAATAAAACGCGTTGGCGTATCCCACGTGGATTGATAAACTAGAAACTTTACCCTTAATCGTTTTTATTCTTGGGAGAGAAATCATTATTATAAATTAATATCTATTGTTGTTACTGACTTATTTGGTTAAATGGGGTCAGAAGTTATAGCCTTACGCGGTTATCTGCATCTTCGCCGGTACGTGTCGGTCCTTAACATATTCGAGCCTATCCTGTTCGATCTTCATTTAGAGCTATCCATCTATCCGTCCGTATCAGAAAATCTGCGAAAGTTTACATCTCGAGCGAACTGTCTGTCAACGCCAAGTGTTTTCAGAGATTCTTTTACAATCTCCGTCCAGAACTTTCTCTTACGATGAGGAGGATGCAAGGATACAAGGGCATTATGAGTCAATCGTGGAACAAGAGAAACAGCACTGGCTGTGATTCCTTTAACGAGACAGACCAAAAGAGAATATGGGTTTTGAACTTGAATTGAGGGGCCGAAAATATTTGCGAGCGATTCTTCTTAGTTTTACAGCTTTTGTAACTAATTGCTTGAAGATTCCTTTTTATTGTGTTTATTTCGGTCATTGAATCCGCCATTGAAGTTTTTTGCTTGAAACATACAGCTTCGTACGTTTGTATTTGATTCATTGCCCCCGTTTTCTTATGCAATAATTCAATCTCAGGCTAACATAGGGACATCGGTCCATTCCTTTCACTCTAACCACATAGTATGCGGCTTACTTGACCTAATCGGCGGGCGGATGTTACGGCCTAACGCGGGTATCCGCATCTTCGCCGGTGTGTGTTTTTCTTGAACATATCCGAGCCTATCCTGTTCGATCTTCAGCCAGAGTTCGCATAGTATCCATAAGTCCGTATTCCAAAATCCTCGAAAGTTTACGTCTCGAGTGAACTGTCTGTCAACGCGAAGTGTCCTCAGATATTTTTTTTGCAACTTCCGTCTAAAACTTTCTCTTACGATCAGGGAAGGTTTTCCAGTTTAAGTTTAGTAGCATCCTCAGGACATCTTTGGCAAAGCGATCGTTTCATAGCGTGATCAAGGAAGCAAAGACGGTCCTCTGGACTTCAGGAGGTCGCGCAAGATGTCACGTTTTCCACGTGACATTCGCTAGTACACCATATCTACTTCTGAGTAAACTTCCTTGCTTTTATCGGTCAAAGATAGCTTAGTGGTTGTCTAAACAGCTTACCCTCCATGCAGTCAAGCTTTCCCATTACCCTACGGGGCTGTTCTGATCCTTACATCATGATAAGGCGAACTGCGAATAGGTCGACTTGCAGTCTGACTCCGGTCGAGCAAAGGCACTTGGTGAATGAGTTGAATGCCGGATTAGCTTTAGCGCATCTTCGCTGAATATCTCTCGTAGCTGACATAGTTTTTTTTTTTTCAGCGTACTTCCCAAATCACAGAACTCATCCACGAGTTCTATCTGTTGTCCGTCCACCTTGATTCCCGTTGAGGGACTCGAGAAGACCCACTTCTGCTTACATTTATCATGGTGGAGTCGCAACCCCTCGGATTTCCCTCACTAGAGGGATTACAGCCGGTTAGTCGCGAGGCTACGTGGCGCGTCCCCGGGTGGCGGATAGGGGGCTAATCGCGGACCAAAAGCGACCTTGTGCTTGCCCAGAAACGCAGGTGGATTCAGGGGATGGACTCCCTGTTTCTGCTGAGCCAGGACTGACCCATGATATCCTTGTATCCCACACGTCGGTCCGGCCAAAAGCCTGCAATCAAGTGACTGGGAGGTGTAAGGGAGACGGTTTGGAGCCGCCTCCAACAAATAAGCTCCATATGTCCACTCCGGGAGAACGGAAGTTCTCTCAGAAACTCATGGGACTAGAGGCGTGCAACCTGCCCATGGGTTTTAAAATTTTTATGCAAAACACAGTAAAAGAAAAGAGTCTCTTGATTCCGGAGGAAAGCCTGGTAGCGCCAGGTAGGACAGGGTTGCAGGAGTCATGTAGGTTACCGAAACGGAAAAGAACTAGGATGGCGATCTGTACTTATAACGCACGTACGCTTGCATCGGAAGCGGCATCGAAGATCTGATGATGCAAGCCAAGAAGATCAAGTAGGACGTCATCGGACTGACCGAGACGAGACGACGTCACCCTCTCGACGTTGTATACGAAACTGGAGAAGAACTGTTCTTAGGAACATGCGACAGTAGAGGTGTTGGTGGAGTTGGCGTCCTCGTCAACACGAGTATGGCAAAGAACATCGACTCTTTCGAACAACTTACGACCCGAATCGGACGTCTGCGGATGAGAAGATGTGGTCCAACACCAGCTTTGACTATCTTCGTCGCTTACGCTCCAACATCAAGCTACAAAGGAGAAGTCGAAGCTTTCTATATGGACCATGGACCTGGAGAAGTTCTACCGAGAAGATCATGCCTTCTACAAGGTCATAATAATTCTACAAGGCGATTTCAACGCCAAAGTTGGCCCAAGAAGAACGCCGAAGTTCCTGTAATGAAATAGACCACATCATCGTCAATAAAAGGTTCTGCCTGATGGACGTCGCTGTTGTACCAAAGTTCTATAAGGGATCGGACCATCGTCTTCTCCGAGGAAGATTTTCCTTCACAAGGAGAGCAGAGAAAGCCGCCAAGTTCAGAGAGAAAAATCACAGGACTATCATCAACTGGGATCTCTTCGCTACGTTAGCCGGCTTTTGGATCCCGATTTCCGCAATGGACAACATCAACGAGGAATATGACCGGTTCGTTGAACACCTTCACGACTGCGCGAACAAGGCTGAGAGTTTTAAAACCACTAAGAGACGCCTGTCTCTTGAAACTCTTGGGCTGATACGCCAGCGTGGGGCAGCACGAGCCGCAGGGAACCAAGAACTCACGTCCGAGCTCGCAAGGCTTTGCAGAGAGGCGATAAAGGAAGACCTTAAAGAGAGAAGAGCAGAAGTGCTGGCTGAAGTTGCAGAGGCGGGGAAAAGCATCCGCTATGCCCATCGAGAATTCGCCAATCGAAAGACGAGGATGACTGCTCTCCGGAACCAAGGGGAACAGCGATTGCATCGAGAAGGGAGATGGAGAAAATCATCTACGACTTCTGCTCTGATCTCTTCGACAGCCATGTCCACTTGCCTCCCCATCATCTGAGGGAAGACGGACAAGTCATTCCAGAGGTTCTCCCGTCCGAAATACGACATGCTATCATGTCGATAAGAAATCGTACGGCACCCGGTCCCGACAGAATAAGACCAGAACACCTGAAGAACCTTCCGCCAGTACTCATCAACACCCTGGCGAGGCTCTTTACACGTTATCTGTCCGAATGCAAAGTTCCTAAACAGTAGAAGACCAGCAAGACCGTGTTGTTGTATAAAAAGGGAGATCCACGTGATATCGGCAACTATCGTCCAATCTGCTTACTGTCCGTCATCTACAATCTCTTTACAAGAGTGATCCTTAATAGGATTGAAAGTCTTGAAGGACAGCCATGCAAGCAAGCAGGGTTTCGAAAAGGATTCAGCACGATTGACCACATTCACACTGTTTCGAAACCCATCGAGGTATCATGAGAGTACAAGATGCCACTCTGTCTCACCTTCATCGACTTGAAGAAGGCCTTCGACTCAGTTGAGACGGAAGCGGTCATGGAGGCCTTGGACAACCAGGGTGTCCCTACTCTGTATATAAAGGTACTTCGAGAGTTGCACAATAAATTCACGACCGGGATTTCGCCATTCTACAAGAACATCATCATTGACGTGAAGAGGGAGGTCCGACAGGGTGATACAATTTCACCCAAAATATTCACAGCCACCATCGAGAACGCAATGCGAAAGTTGGAATGGGACGACATGGGAGTGAAGGTTGATGGTCGACAGCTACACCATTTGCGCTTCGCTGATGACATCGTACTGATAATACCTATCGGCCAAGCGGAACGAATGCTGAATGCTGACCGAATTCGACGAAACATGCATCGGTCTTCGGCTGAATCCACAAATGACGACGTTCATGCGGAACGGATGGATCTCGGATGCCCCATTCACGCTCAACGGAACGAACATATCCGAATGCACCAGCTACGTTTATCTGGGTTGAAAAATAAACATGAAGAACGACCTGACCCTCGAGCTGGGCAGGAGAAGAGGCTTGGGGAGCGTACAAGAGCATCGAGGATGTAGTGAAGAAGACCAGGAACACCCGGCTCCGTGCCCACCTCTTCAACATCACCGTACTTCCTGCGTTGACCTATGCTTCGGAAAGCTGGGCATTTCGCAAGCAGGAAGAAAACGCGGTGAACGCGCAATTGAGAGAGTGATGCTAGGAGTATCCGCTTCACGCAAGAGAGGGACTGGATTCGAAGTTTTCTCCTATGTCAGCGATCGAAAATTAGAGACGCCGCCGCGTTTGTCAAGGAAAGTAAAATAAGGTGGACCGGACACGTGATGCGCTTTAACGGCAACCGTTGGACCAGAGCCGTGAGCGACTGGGTTCCCCGCAATATTAAGCCCACTACAGGAAGACCGCCGACCCGATGGTCAGATTTCTTCACGAAGTCCTTGAAAGAAAAATATGATGCTCTTCGTGTCCCACGCGGAATGAGGAACCGCGGGCTACTCTGGCACGCGATCGGGACAAATGGAAGAATAACTGGCGCCCGCTCGACCAGTTCCAAGATCAACGGGAGTCAAGGTAATCAGGGTGATCAAGGAGTCGCAATCCGTAGGCTGCAGCTAATTTCGATACAATGTCAGCAAAATGTTGAAAATTCGAACTGGTTTCCGCGAATATAACAACGTCGTCGACGTATTGAACTGGAATGGTTTTGCCAGTGCCTCTTTTTTCTCCACTTACCACTTCAAACGGTGTTGTACATCCTGGTGTTCAAACTCTAGCAGTTGTTCGTTGATTCATGAAATCAAGTAAGCAAACGAACTTTTCTGGTACTCCATCGGCGCGAAGTGCGTTGAGAAGACGGCTTCGATTCGAAAACGGCCTTGATGTCCAGTAAACTAAATGTAGAGGCTTCAAATATCGCTACCACACTCCAATCACTTTAGTTGATCCAGGATGATGCGCTCTAAAACCTTGTTCATAACATACAACAATGATATTCTTCGGTAATTGCTGGGTTCCGTGACGGATAGCTTTTTGTGGAGAGGAACTATGACAGCGTGTCTCCACGAGTCAGATATCCTTTCGTCAATCCACACTGAACGAATTTTCTTCGTCATCTCTCGAATTCCAGAAGGAGGAAGAGATTTCAGCTTTTTGCGCTAATTCCATTGTCTCTGTCAGATTTTCCATTCTTCATTTTTTTGGAAACAGACCAGAACCTCCGACTCCGTCGGTGGTATTTCGCTGACTGCAGTGGATGTCTATCGTTCGACATGCACGAGTTCAGGGACTGACGGCGCTTTTCGGTTCAGCAAATACGATCAGCGGTTTTAAGACCATGAGCATTTCCTTTGCAGCGTTTTGAATGCATTTGGTGATGAAGTAAGCGTCGTCCACTCTATTTTTGTTCTATAATCCAATATTGATTGACACCCGTTGGTGAGACTTCTTTCTGCATTCATAGTTTTTTAGACCTGCCAGGTCGAGCTTTGGGTAATATTGAACTTCACTACTCCTTGAAATAGTACATGCTCAGAAGAGCTGGGCGGTGGTCGTAATTGAATACGACATCCCAGACGGGTCTAGATTTTCGGATGTTCGACAAAGGGATATTCCTTCTTAGAATGCCAAGCTCACTCTTAAGGGTCGGGATCTTCCACTTTCGCTGCCCTTCTGGCGTTAAAAGGGGTGTACCTTGCCACGTAAGTTGATGGCGCCGATGATTTCTCTTTAACGTGAATGTAATGATGAGGTTCGTCTGCTCGCGAATGTCTCCCGGATCTGTTATCCGATTCAACGTATTGAGTTCGTCATAAAACGTGTCAATACTATAGTCTTTAGTGGTCATTATTGTCACTAATTAGTATATTATTATAGTCGCAATTAAAACGCCTCAGACGCCTAGCGCCGTACTTCGGATCTCTTGTGGTGCCCGCTTCGTTCGCCTTCAGTGATCAATAAGAATTAATTTAAGCTGTACACGAGGTTGTTAAATAATTTTACTGGCTAACGTTTCGGCAAAATCGCATTCTGCAGAGCCTGAAATGTGCGATTTAATTCACAATTTAAACGACCAAACCTCTTCAGAACTAAGCAGATAAACTCCATGGCTACTTATTCATTCACCAGATTAACGATTACACTGGATGCTCACCTTGGATCGGAGACGCCTAGCATGGACCGCTGACTGATCGATCACGAGAACGAATAGTTCAAATGTGTCATTGAAATCAGAAGAACTATCCGAGATATGGTGCGAGTTTCCGCATTATCGACAGACAATCGCCCTTGCGGTTCATTTTGGGGTTTTTGGGTTGGATCCAAAATGCCTCCAGCGATTTTCGAGCCAACGTTTTGGATTCGAGCGCTAAGATTCGGACCCCGATTTCAAAATCGGCTCTCTTGTGTTGTGTACTATGGGCACCTAAAGGTGTCCATCCTGGTAACCTATTCCTTCCATTCACTTTTTGATGCTTTTTGATGCGGACATATAGCGGTCGTGCCGCCTGACGCGATTGCCCGTATCTTCGCTGATGTTTGCCGTCCTCGAACACAGCTCTGCACAGCCTTCTCGATCTTCTGCGAGAGCTTGCACATAATCAGTCCATTCTTCGCTATTCCATATTTTGCCAAACCCTAGGTCTCGCCTGAACTGCCTCTTCACGCCGAGTGTCCTCAGATCCTCTTTCACCACCTCAGTCCATAACTTCTGTTTTCGGTCAGGTGGCTTGTGAACTCGACAAACTCCTCAGAACTCGTTGAACTAGGCGATCTGCCGGAATCCTTAATATATGACCAAAGAAGCGAAGACGATTTACTCTAGCCACTTTCGATGGCAGTGCAAGATGTTCATATCTTCCAAGTGTCATCCGCCGGTAAACTACATCAATTTCTGTGCAAAGATCTTCACTTTGGCATACCCTAGGCCAAAAGTAGCCATGTAGCCGTCTAAGCAGCTTTCGTTCCGTGCAATCAAGCCTCTCCATAACCGTTGATGATGCTGCTCAAGTCTCCGATCCCTACATCATGATGAGGCGAACTGCAGATAGGTAGACTCGCAGCTTGACTTCGTTGGTGATGGGGGTCGACCACAGACATTTCGTTAAGGAATTAAATGCAGAAGAGGCGTTAGCGCATCTTTGCTGAACATCCCTCTCGTAGCTGCCGTCGTTCTTCAGCGTACAACCCAGGTAACAGAATTCATCGACGAGTTCTATCGGTTGTCCGCCAACCCTGATTCCCGTTCGAGGTCTCGAAGAGATCCACATCTGCTTGCATTTATCAGGGCGTAGACGTAGTCCAAAGGCTGCATCCAGCTTCGATACAAGGTTGACAACAAGTTGAAGTTTCGTACTGCCTTCCGCGAATATAACAACATCGTCATCATACTCGAGATCAGTCAAGGGGCACCCTGATGGTGCTAAGACAATGTCGGCAGGACACTGGTCGACTGTTCTTGGCATAATGTCGTCGATGGCGAAATTGAACAGGAAGGGTCCTGCCACCGCCCCTTGTCTTACTCCAGTTACCACTTCAAACGGTGTTGTACATCCGGCTAGTGTTCGAACTGCAGCAGTTGTTCGTTGATTCATGTCATCAAGCAAGCGAACGAACTTTCCTGGTACTCCATCGGCGCGGAGCGCGTTGAGAAGACGGCCTCGGTGAGGAGAGTCGAACGCGGCTTCGAAGTCCAGAAACGCTAGTTGCATTGGCTTCGAATACCGCTGCCAGATTTCGATCACACTCCAGACGATGAACAACCTGGTCAATCGTAGATCGACCAGGACAAAAGCCACCTTGCTCATCGAGCGTTGTTTCTTCGCGATGTTTAATGAGTCGGTCCAGGATAATGCGCTCCAATACCTTGTACATAAGATGCAGCAAAGAGATTCCTCGATAATGCCTAGGGTCCGTGACGGATAACTTCTTGTGGAGGGGAATCATTACAGCGTATCTCTACGAATCAGATATCCTTTCTTCTATCCATATTTAACAGATGATCTTTGTCATCTCACGATTCCCAAACGGAGGAAGATATTTCAGCATTTCTGCGCCAATCCCGTCGTCTCCACCAGATTTTCCATTCTTCTTTTTTTGAAGACAGACTAGAACCTCCTACTCGGCCGGTGGCTCCTCGTTAACCGCATATCTCGGCCTATGAACGTGCTCGAGTTCAGGAGCTGACTGTGCTTGCAGGTTCAGCAAGGTCTTGAAATGTTCCCTCCAAATTGGAAGGGTTGCTTCACCGACAGCTACTCCATTGGCAGTGTTGAGGACAGGAGAACATCTTTTCATTTTGTCGCTATACTGTTTTAATAGAGCATAGGCTTTTCGCGGGTTCCTGTCCTCCCACGCCTTTTCAAACTCCTTCGCTCTTTCCGTCCATTCATTTTCGCGGTCTTTTTGCAGCTCGTGACGGAACTTCTTTTTCAGACGGCCGAAATTGCCAGTGCTGCGGGCAGCGCATAAAGAATTATACGTGGGTTTTGTTTTCGCGGATGCAAAGGCAAACTTCTTCCGCGGCAATAGAACCGGAAGCGTTTCACTTGCAGCGTCCTGGATGCACTTTGTGAAGGAATCCGCATCACTAAGCTTCTTCCTGGTCCGTACTCCATCATGAATAGACACATGTTGGCGGAAATTCGTTGTGTATTCTTCATCTTTCAGACCAGCGATGTCGATTTTCAGTTGAAGAGGAACTCCTCGGTTTCTCTAGTGAACCGTATCTTGAAGCTGAGAAGAACTGGACGGTGGTCAGTGTCGAACGCGACGTCCCTAACAGCTCTAGATTTTCGGATATCTGACTGAGGAATGTTCCTCGTCAGAACATAGTCGAGCTGAAGCTCAAGAGTCCTCATCTTCTGTTTGCGCTGCTCTTCAGGAGTTAAAAGGGTTGACCCCTGCCACGTGAGCTGATGGCGTCGATGATTCCTCTTAAATGTGGAGGCGATGATGATTTCCGCCTGTTCGCACAGCGCAGCGAAAATGGTATTATCCAGCGCAAGTCGACCAGACGGTCACCGTTGTCCGACTTGCGCTGGATAATACCATTTTCTTAGCACATCGGATTGCTGTTCGAGTCCCATCTTCGCATTTCCGTCGATTCCGACAATGACCACCTGCTGGCTTGGTATTTTAGACACCAACGCATTGAGTTCATCATAGAAGGCGTCCTTACTGTTGTCCTCAGCGGTTTTCGTAGCACTTACGATCGAGAGTTTACGTCCTCTGCGATCCTGCAGTCGTAGAAAGGCGCATCTAGACGACGTTAAGCCAAATTTCTCCACCAGGTTCTTATAATCGTTGCTCACAGCTATCGCGCAGCCACCTACTTTGTTCTCATCGGCATCGCCGCAGTATATGGTGTAATTTTTGATGCTGATGACGGGTCGATCTCTCATGCGTATTTCCTGCAGTGCAGCAATAGGCACACCGGGATATC
The DNA here is from genome assembly GCF_031761385.1 of Necator americanus. Taxonomy (NCBI): domain Eukaryota; kingdom Metazoa; phylum Nematoda; class Chromadorea; order Rhabditida; family Ancylostomatidae; genus Necator; species Necator americanus. The sequence goes on from NC_087376.1 coordinate 16,948,641, forward strand.
GCAGAAGTCTGGAGTACACTCGATAGTGTTCGGCAGTTCATCGTGACGAAACGAATTGTTGTTGCCAAAGATTCCATGCTCCCTTCAGGCAGTTGACCTTTCAGGTTATGGGCTTTGGCGATGTGCTGGAGGACAGCTGCTTTTTGCCATGTATGAAAATCTTTCGCCATATAACATTTCGGGTTATATAGCTCGTACGTTCCCAATGCGTACACTCGAACGCCTGATTGCGTTTAGTTAGAGCAGGGCCACCAAGTGCGGGTAGATATTTCATAGCTTTGTTCCTAAAGGCGTGAGCACTACATTAGGTGTCGACACAAATTGAAAACATTCGACATGCGAGGTTTTCTTCTCTTTCCCAACAGTTGGCATAGAATGATGTGTTAATTGTCATCATGATACTAGTAAAAATGTATGCCATCTTGATTTTAAAGGCGTGGCGGAATTTGGGGTGGTACGGATTTCAGGTGGAGTATTCGTATAAGGCATAGTAGATTATAGAGAGGGGGTGATTCCGTCCATTTCTTTCTAATTGCTGTAAAAAACGGGCCGGAAGATGCGGTGCGTGCACAAGGCTGGCGCGCTCCAATCAAACTCGTAGAAAATACTGCACCGGAATGCTCGAAGCCGCATCTTCCGGTCTGCTTTTTAATGCAATTAGGAAGAAATGGACGGAATCACCCTCCTCACCATAACGTACGACCCCGTATAGGCGTAAAACACCGGAAACCAGCAGCACCCCAGATTCGTGGGGTGATGCCTTTAATAAAGACAGGTTTCTACGTCAGTGCACGCAAACTGTAAGCTACTACCTAAGAAGCGTGTTTTTGATTTCTGAAGAAAGGGTGTTACCACCCTGCTGAGGCGAGGGAAATCAAGATGTGGGAGAGTATATAGTGGTGGAGCGCATCACATGCAGTTGTTACGGCCATGAAACCGCTTCTTACGTCTCATTTATTTTTTGGCAAATCAGCTTGAAATTATTGTGCGGTCCTGCCCCACTGAAAACTACGCTGGTTCCATTTTTTGCACCGTTGAACCAACGCCATATTGTGGAGCTTGCTTCAGTGCTTTCTGACGCCTGCACTTATACCTGACGTAGTTGGACCTGTATCATTGCTTTCTAGATTTTCCTTATGCCTCACATGTGCCGTAACAGAAGAAATCCATTTTTGCATAGCATATAGTATTAATCAACCAATTAGTAATTGTGATAAGAGAGTATATGAACTGCAGGTGGACGTAGCACACAAATTAAAGTCTATTTAGTGTTTACAGTGCTTACAGTACACTTCGACGCAGCATCAAGACCACCAATCCTTTTATCTTTTTAGTGTGGACGAATAGCGTCAGCTGACCTTATATAGTGGTTCTAAGTTACTGCATGACCACTACAGACCATTGCATATCTGATGTATTTTACTAATACCACACACGTTTAAACGCATAAACTTGGCGCGCGCATAACACTGCGAAATATCGAGATAAAGTTTGCAATCAAAGTGGCAATAGAACACTCAACGGGAGAACGGAACAAAATGTTAAAAAGCCCTATAGTGAACGATGCTGTGGAAAGAGGTAAGGCAAAGAAAACGTTGATTTCTGCTAAAAGCTGTAACCGACTTTCTCTTTTCGTAACTCACGAAACTGGACTAGAGATGCCAAAGCAGCGATTGTATCTTTGCTATTTCTTGAGAGATCTGCCAATAAGAGTTCATAGAATGCGACGAAAACGTGTCGCTAAGGATACGCCGATTCTGTGAACCTCTATATCGTGAACAGCGACTTACGACGACTATTGATTTTATTGACTTAATGGAGTGGTGTAGACAATAGGAACTTGCCCGCTGGGGTTTCTGCACATGTTGATCAGGATTATGACACGCTTTGAGCGAAAGTGTCGATTTGTTGATTTTCGCGAAGTTTTCTCAGGTTCAGTAAAACCCAATGCTAATTGCTGTCGTAGCATCTGGGGCAGCAATTTCGGCATATAATTTTTATCAGCTCAGAGGATAGGATTTCAGCTCTTAGTATTTTGAGGTGCCACGAGACTGTCATCCATCCAAGAGGCCCGCTTGTCAACATCGGATGCTGATTTAAGGATTACAAGAAACGATCCTTTCGAGGTCAGTCTGTTTATATAGTATTCTTTCGCGTGGATTTTGTCGGTGTTCAAAATAATGAGCAGGAAGATAAACAAAAAAAAAAAACTCGTATTAATATAGTCATACAAGCGATGTGGGGGGGGGGGGAATAGTTCTTTTTTTCTTTGAGAGAGACCTTATTCTTTTTCTTTCCTATTTCTTCAGCACCATTTTCCTGAAGTAGGAGATTGGGGCCGCGTATACGAGTCAGATTACTCTCTGCTAGCAGTGGCCCGATATATACTAGATGCGACCGAGCATTTGAGTATACGCTATGGGCACGCACAAGCCGAGTAACTAGCGCGGTTATGGATGACAGAATTTTTCCAGATAATGCAAAAAAGCGTTGTTGCCTAGGCTACCGCCAAGGCCCAACCCATAGGTCAAATAGCTGGAGGGAGACTGGAATCAAGTCATAACTCTGATTTGTTGCGGTGAACTGACGGACATTGTCTACCTGAAGTACTCCAGTCACTCGGTGTCAATAGGCAGTTCACATGAGACACCAAGTCTTGCAGGATATGGAATAGTGGTGAATGGATGGATTCTGCACGATCTCTTGCTATAGATTGAGCAGAGCTGAGTTTAAAGACATCACTCCACGAATCTGGGGTGGTACGCATTTCCGGTGGAGTATTCATATACGGGATCGTCGATTATTGAGAGAAGGGTGATTCCGTTCATTTCTTCCTAATTGCCGTAGAAAACGGCTCAGAAGATACGGCTTCGAGTGTTCCGGCGCACTATTTTCTACAACGAATTTGACTGGATCGTGCCAGCCTTGTGCACGCACCACATCTTCCGGCCCGTTTTTTACGGCACTTAGAAAGAAATGGACGGAATCACACCCCTCTCATTAATCTACTATCCCGTATGCGAATACTCCAGCTGAAATTCGTACCACCTCAGATTCATGGGATGATGCCTTCAAGGGCTACACGCCTCGGCGAGCATGCAGACAGCCACGCCAAGCGATAATAACAGCCCGCCGATAAAGTCAAGGAAGCGATTACACAATATTATGTGATCGTAGCATCCTTTAGCGTCCTTTAGTTTCTCCCCTTATAGTGATTGTGCCACTGTTGTAAATAATATGAATGCGAAAGTTGGGAATATATGCGCAATGGAACTAGTCAACCATGCAGAATTAATTTCATCTCAAAAAAGGTAGGCATCTGCGTGTTAAGTGTTTGTTAATAGTCGAACATCGAACTCGGTGCGTCTCGAACCCGATTTAAACCAAATTTATAATCTTTGTATTTTGGGACAGACTGTAGACCACTGTTCGCTCAGAAATATCGGTTTTCTTGTGTCGACCTTGTTGATTTTCACCTTGCTTTCGCACTAGGCAGAGTAGAAAATTGCCAACTGAGGTGTTAAGGTAAGCTAATTGCGAAGTGGTGATCAATTTGACAGAAAATATTAGTCTTATCGATTCATCGATTTTTACAGATTTTCTTCTTGGGCTCAATTTGGGATTTGTAACATTTTCTATCACACCTTTTTCCCAGAATGTTCCATTCCAGAGAAGAGGAGGAGGTCGCAGTGTATTTCCCGAGGAAAGATGCATTTCGGAAAAGAACGCAACGTATTAGCGAAAAGTGCAGTTCCAGAATGTTCCTCCAATATATAGCGGAGGAAAAGCGAAATGTTGGAATGTGAGGGATAGGGGTAGAAGGTTTTTATTTCCCACGAGGTACGCTGGTCTTCAGACCACCTGTCAGGCCTTCAGCCAGCTAGCTTACAGTATTACGCTGCCGTTTTATTTAAAGGCAGCGCATCATGAAATTGCATAGTGTGGAAGCCTGATGGAAAATAGAGAGTTAGGCATATGGATCGCGAATACGAGTGCGGCCCCGCTCAATTTCCCCTTATCGTCGAAAAACGGCGTTCAAAACAGCATTTGTCCCTACGAGTTAGGTTGGAACGCACCACCTCTGTGCACGCGCCGCATTCACTTACGAACGGTCCAGAATCAATGCACTCTCCTCACGCGCCTATTCAAGTAAAACCAATGAGTGCTGCTGAAGGGATCGGAGCGTGCACAAAGGGGTACGTTCTAACATACCGCGTAGGAACAAAGTTTTTTTAGGACGACTAGGAAGGATTGAACGGGGCCATACTGGTTACCGTAGGCCACAACCCGAATCAATTTTTTCTGAGGTCATGTCAATTTCGTGGTACGCTGCCTTTAAGGTACCTATTAGAAGCAAACGCTGTTTCCATGCTGATTTTTTTTTTGAAAAAATTAGAGGAAATTGAACGGGACGACGTTCCCATTCCTAATCTATACCCGAGCTCTCTATTTTCCGTCAGATTTGCACACTACGGCACCACCGTGATATGCTGCCTTCAAATTACACCACTTCTTGGCACATTTTATGTACTTACACTATACGAAATGTTAATGTAAGACTGCAGCCTGAGGCGCAGCAAAACGGCGCGGAAGCCAACTTAGTTATTATATCTGAGTAGCCTTTGGAGGTTCTCATTCAGAAATTTGTTTGCACCATCAAATAACTGGTAAAAGTTTTGTTCAATGCGTTCGCATCTCTTTCATTTCCTGCGTTTAAAACATTTTTAAAAAGTTATATGAAGTTATTTTCTTCCTTTTCTATCAAGAGCAAAGAAATGTTCGGTGTTATTTTATGTTTGGTATCTCGCCTCTTCTTAGCACATTACAGTCTGTGTGACCCACTGGGTGGAGTGACAGGATCGCGCATATGGAACCTTATGACTCATTGATGGGATGTACCAGTTTCTTATGATACTTTTTCCTATTAGAACAAATTACACTTCCTGTACCGTATCACTTTTGCCAGTTGAATATGAAGTAGAAGAATTGTGCGGTGCTCTTTCTCGCAATTCAGCCAAGCTTTTCAGATTTCAAAGTAGAATGATTCCATGTGTTTTTTCATTAGCATTACATCTTCTCGGCACCTTATAAATCTGTAGAGGAACACTCTATAAGTTGAAAGCTTTTTTTTTTTTGCTTTGAAGTATCCACAATGTCGTTACGTGTCGTTGCTGGAATTATTATTATCACGAGAGTGATATTTTCTAGCATAAGTATTTCCAAGGTAAGTGTAGTGGTAAGAAGTTCTCTTGCAACTGAACTCCTAGTAGTTCGAAACTATTTTAGTCTAATTAAAACATTCATTCTTCGGTGTCGATAAATTGGTGCCATACTTGTTTGGGAGGATAAAAACACTGACTTGACGCATCGGCAGTCACTGCGTCATAATTACGTATTATATTAGGGCGTTCGGAAAGTATCTGCCGAAATACTGCAAATTTTCAAAACAACACAACTTTTTAACAACATTTTATTATTCGACGAAATATTCTCCATCAACATCGACAACCTTCTGCCAACGTCTCACAAGATCACGGATTCCTTTGGCATAGAACTCCGGCGACTTGGAGGCGAAGAAAGCCCGAAGGTCATTTTCGAGGTGGTCACGATCATCGTAGCGCTTCTTTTCCAGGTGATGCAGAAGCGATCGGAAGAGATGGTAGTCGGTCGGGCCCAGGTCCGGGCTGTACGGTGGGTGCGGTAGAACTTCCCATCCGAGCTCCAGAATTTTCTGGGAAGTCTTTTTCGCGATGTGAGGGCGCGCATTATCGTGCAGCAGGCGAACGTTTTCGAGCTTCGGGTGCTCCTTGCGGATTTTGTCGGCCAGTCTTTGCAGTTGAGCGCAGTAGACCTCGACAGTAACTGTCGTGTTGTCCGGCAGCAGTTCGAAACGGTAGATTCCATGTACCAGACGCTCAGTATGATCTTCTTCTCATGAATTTCACCTTTCACGAAAGGATCCGGAATTTCATCGCCAGCGCACCATGCACGTTTGTGGGTGTGGTTGACGTAGAGGACCCATTTTTTATCTTCAGTGACAATGGTGTCCAGCCAGTCGAATCTGCGGTTTCTGGAGAGCAGCTGAGTGCAGATGTCCAGGCGTCTTTGGCAGTTGTCGTGGCTCAATGCATGTGGGAGCCACTGACGGAGCTTTTTCACTATTCCGAGAGATCGCAGTCCATTGCTCACAGTGGATAGCGAATGGCCAAGACTGGCAGCAAAATACCGCACACGTTCATATGGATGCTGCTCCACCAGATTCTTCAGTTCGTCAAACGATTTTGCAGTCGGTCGACTAGAGCGAGGCTCATCTTCGAGTTTCTTGTTTCCGGATTTGAAGCGCTGGTACCAGACGCGCACAGACCGCCCAGAAAGGGCTTCAGCGCCGAATACTTGACTTAAGTTTCGATGGGCTTCAGTAGCGAGGTGGCCAGATTCGAACTCGTAAAGGAGTACGTGTCGAATATGGATGAAATGTTCGGCCATTATAGGATGAAATAGGCAAAGAAGAGGGAGCCAAATATGTTATGTGTATGCAAGCGGTAGTGTCCTTATATAATATATTTAAAACGCGATCTTCCAGAATATCTTAAAAAATCTGCCCTGCTGCGAAATTTTTGGCAGATACTTTCTGAACACCCTAATGTCATACACCCGGCTACGGATCCTAGTGTTTCTTGATGTCGATACAGAAAGGGTGGAGAACACATGACGTCATCGCCGAAGTCTCCGAGGAATTACCCTGACAATTAACTACAGCATAACATCATCGAGACGGGTGAAAGTATCTCCATATAAACGCGATCACAACGGAGCACACCTCACTGAACTATGTTAACCATTTTCCCAGATCGTCTTCTATACATTTCTCCACTATACTACTAGACACAGTGTTGAAACAGTGCGTTCTCTCATATAAATCTGAAAACTATGTGTGATGGAATTGCAATAATCACAATCAATTAAAAATGCCGAAATGTCTCGAACGCTACCGCAAAAATACCATGCAGCCTCTGTTTGTTTCCTTTTAGTATGTCATTGGATATAGTATCCACTATCTCATCCACATTTGCGGGAAATGCTAGATGGAGTCCTGTAACCACCTGCATCACGATATTGCAACATTCTATTATGGAAATATTCTATAACAACATCCATTAATCGGCCACTCGTCACGGAACTTAGCATGCTCTGACAAGACTAGCTGTAATAACGCACGATGAAAGATAGCCCCATAGATACAATGGTCGGAGTCGGTGCTCTGACCCCCTCCACTTTTGGACAGTAGGTAAAGGGACTCCCTTCACTTTCGAAGTGTTGACGAAAGGACCCCCTTCACTTTTGGATGGTTGGCAAAGGGATCCTCATCACTAGAGCAGCACCCCATTTTCCACACACCCTTCACCTGAGGAGGGTCTGGCTCTTCCCTATCGCACCTGGGAGCAGCCCTCCACGTGTGACTCCGATCTCGATAGTATCATTATTTTGATGAGACGAATGACGTACTTCTCGTAGGTTCTTCTCGAAGTGTAAAAGTGCACCTTGTAGTGAGTGCGCAATAAATAAATGTATTAATGAAGCATCAGAAGGTCCGTAACAATTTGTGTGTTGTACTCAGTATTCTATTACCTTTACGCACTTACAGAAACAGTTTGCTTCGCTGTTCATATCGCGAGAATCTTGTATCAAACCGAAAATTGAGGTCACACTAAAGCCGTATGCAAACTTTTTTTTTTTTTCTGAAAGACGCAGATGTTCCTCATACTTCTCTCGGATCTGTCAGAACATCGATTGTCGGGTCGCACTTAACATGGTGTCGTCTGGTCTCACCTGTCTTTACCGTACATTAGTAAAGATTAATTAGAATCTATATAGACCACTTAATTAAACTGGTGACATCTTCGTCACCAAGCGATGAAAAAGCGTGACTGAGTGGAGGATAATGCTTCTCTCTATTCGACTTTTCCGAGGCTTAACGTTTGTTGAAGGTGAATGCAGTACTATGACTGCTCAAATGAAGAGAGCTGTCGATCGACTCCATTGTTTACTGTTTTGAGTAAGGCTTATCTGACATCTTCCTTCATCAACAATGGACCTCTGTTGGACTGCTGACTACGTCCGCTTCACACTAACTAAAAGAACCAGCGTGACCCACAACAGACGTCTTAGAATGATCGTTCAGAGAACCAGGACCATTAACTCTGTATTTATTTGTATTCTTACAGATTTAAATCAGTTAGTTTGGTTTTCTGATCAACACTCAAGCCACGCTGTTTCGATCCTGCGAAGCTCGTGGTTCAAAGGTGCCATCTTTACAGCAAAACACCAACCTTTGTACTTGGTCACTTCTAACTTCCACTGAAAATTTTGAAGTTTCTGCAATTTTCGCGCATTGTTAGACTCACTCGCCACAAATGACTCCGTCCAAAGATGAACTTCGGAGTTCCAGCTTTATTCTTCCATATCAAGTAAATACTCTAATCCGGTTTACCATCAATTTTGTTCCTATTATTGAAGAAAATCGGAAATCAAACTTCTAATTTTATCTCTACTGTGGAGAAGCTCCAGAAGATTTTTCGCAGCGGTGGTCCTGGCCGTCGGCAGCTATGGTGGCGAGACTTCGTCTCGGCAGGTTCAACCATGCCACAAAGGTGTCCGGCTAGTAGCCCGGTCCTTGGGCCAAGGCTACAGGCTAGCTAAGTGAGGAGGTAGTACGAAGATTCCGGTGCCAGGCTGCTAGCTTGCTAGTGCGACAAGCCGACCGAGGACAACACCCCCGTCGCGTCATACTGCTAATGTCTACTTTGTGTTCTTCAGAAGCTAGGGCGTACCCCAGAAGCGACGCGCATTGTCCTCGCCCGGGCAATGTGGCAAATATGCGAGGGCTACCGGCTAGAGGACGAAGCCGGCCAAAGAAGTTAGTCCGCCATCGCCAGCAACATCCAGTGCGCTTGGCAACACTTAACGTTGGGACGCTTACTGAAAGAAGTCGTGAACTGGCAGACAGTCTCAGAAAACGCCGTGTTGACATATGTTGTGTACAGGAGACTCGCTGGAAAGGCTCCAAGGCAAGGGAATTAGGCGATGGCTACAAGCTGATCTACCACGGCACATCAAATCGCAATGGCGTTGGTATCATATTGAACGAGTCGTTTAGAAATAGCGTCACAGCGGTGGATCGACTATCGGATCGCTTGATGGCTGTAAAAGTAGATACAGGAGAAGTGGAATTGCGAGTCGCCTCTGCTTATGCGCCACAAGCGGACTGTAGTGAAGAAGAGAAGGCAAGCTTTTGGGAGGATCTGGAGCGGTACGTCCAATCCCTGGAAAGCGAAGAAGTACTTTTAATCGGAGGAGACTTCAACGAACATGTCGGTTCCCGGAAAGACGGATCCGAGAGTTGTCATGGTGGATACGGCCATGGAGCTCGTAACGAGGACGGGTTGCGAATCTTGGAGTATACTGTTACAAGTGACTTGATCATTGCTAACACGCAGTATCGGAAAAGAAAATTGCATTTGATCACGTACACCAGCGGCGGTCGTGAAACACAAGTAGATTTCTGGATGTTACGCCGACGAGATCGCCGACTTCTGCAGGATTCAAAAGTCATCCCTACAGACCATGTCGCTGCCCAACACCATCTGCTCGTTATGGACTTGAAAATCTCCCGTCCAAGGAAGAGACATCCAAGGACTGAAACACAGCGCATCAAATGGTGGAATCTGAAGGATCGAAAGGAGGTATTTTCGCGTCCGTGGCTCCATCTACACTTCCTCACCCTACTCGTAGTGTGGAGGAAATGTGGTCGTCTACTTCCAGCGTTATACGCTTGACCGCGGAAAACACTCTGGGAAAGACGACTCTAGGTAAGCCAAAGGTACAAAAGGCTACGTGGTTTTGGAACGAGGAAGTTCAGGCGGCAATTCGTGAGAAGAAGTCCAAGTATAAGCTCAGGTGGAGGACACGTCAGCCTGATGATCGGGATACTTACCTAGCGGCGAGGAGGGAGACTAATAAGGCAGTCTCCAAGGCGGACCGCTACAAGGCTGTGTACGACATGTTTGATACCAGAGAAGGCGAGCGGGCAGTGTATTGTTTAGTCAGAGCGCGACATCGCTCAATGTTGGATATGGAACACACCAAGATCGTTAATGGAGCTGATGGAGCCGTTCTGCGCCGCTCTGGTCAGATCCTAGAGAGGTGGCGAGAGTACTACAATCACTTGTGTAACGAAGAGTTCTGTCATCCTCCCATCCCAACCGTTCCCAGCGTCGAGGGTCCTGTTCTACCAATTACTGCCGTCGAAGTCAGTGCTGCCCTCGCAAAAATGAAGTCGAACAAGGCGACCGGTCCTGATGACATACCTGCTGATATCTGGAAGCTGCTAGGAGATCGACGGTCCGTGTGGCTCGCAACTCTATTTAACAATATCGTTGCAGAAGGACGGACTCCAGACGTTTGGCAAACTTCCGTGACCGTGCCTGTTTGGAAATGGAAAGGAGACATTGCTGACTGCACCTCGTACAGGCCTATACGACTGCTGTGCCATACGATGAAGGTTTTTGAGCGTGTCCTGGAAGCTCGTCTGAGGAAAATTGTTAGCGTTTCACTCAACCAGTGCGGCTTTGTGAAGGACTGCAGCACTATAGATGCTACCCATGCTGTCCGAATCCTCCTGGAGAAACATCGAGAGAAGAACCACAGTGTGCATCTTGCTTTTCTCGATCTCGAGAAAGCTTTCGACCGTGTCCCACATGAGCTGTTATGGATGTCCATGAGGTCGCATAGAGTACCAGATGAATATGTGCGGTGGACGAAGCTACTTTATGCGAAGCCTACCAGTGTTGTACGATGTGCTGCTGGAACAAGCAGGCCATTCCCTGTACAAGCAGGGGTTCATCAGGGTTCATCCCTCTCACCTCTGCTGTTCATACTGTGCACGGACACGATAACGAAGGAAATCCAGAAGCAGCATCCGTGGACTCTACTCTTTGCCGACGATGTCATGCTCGCGTCGGAGTCTCGAGATGATCTTCAGAAACAAGTGCAGTCTTGGATGGATCAGCTGCAGCAATATGGATTGCGCCTCAACACATCAAAAACTGAGTACATGGAGTGCGGACCAAGGATAGAGGATGGTTCAATTCGTGTCGATGGCACCGAATTAAACAAGGTGAACTGTGTCAAGTACCTTGGATCCAAAGTGACTTCCACAGGCGACATTGATCAAAGTCGAGCACGTGTTAATGCTGCATGGATGAAATGGAAAATGGCAACAGGGGTACTGTGCGACAAGAAATTCCCTGTTCGACTGAAGTCGAAGATCTACAAGACGGTTGTGCGTCCTGTTGCCCTTTACGGATGCGAGTGCTGGCCGACAACGAAAGCCTTAGAAAGAGTGCTGCACGCTGATGCGGATGTTGAGGTGGACGATAGGTGTAACGCTAAAAGAGAAAGTATCTAACGACACTGTACGTTTCATCTTCGGCGTCGTTCCGATAACTGAGAAGATGAAGGAGGCGTGACTGAGATGGTTTGGTCACGTCTTGCGTCGGGAGGAAGATTCTGTTGCCAAAACCGCTCTGAAGCTCGACGTTTCAGGAGTGAGGCCGCGTGGGAGGCCAAAGATTCGCTGGTTAGATCGTGTGAAGCTGGATATGATAGATGCACGTTTGTGTACGGCTGATGCAATGGATAGAACCAAATGGAAGACAAGAAGTAGAAAAGCGGACCCTGCAACAACGCGGGACAAACGCTAGGAAGAAGAAGAAGAAGAAGAAGAAGAAGTGGAGAAGCTCCACAATGGCGTTCAAGGAATTCGCTTCCTGTTAAAGGCGGATCTTCATCAATGGAAGCAAGAACGGAATCTCTCTGTTTGGTGCTAGCCCTCTTCAATGACAAGCCGCAGTAGAACTGGAGTATAACTTCATAGTTGAGCACACTAGCATCTTTGTTTTTGGAACAAGTGCATGTTTTATCACAAATGATAAGGAAAAATAAAGTGCGAAGAGTTGCTCAGTCACCACTGTGATGCTCCTACGCATTCGACTTCAAATCAGAATTGTTGGAGGTTCACGGATGTTTCTGGAGCCTCTGCAATTACTTCCGGGAGCTAACCGATGTATCAAGTCAATTTTTTGTCCTCCCAGACACGTGTGTTACCAGTTTGTGGACTCCGGAGAAATGAAAGCTTGGCTTGCACTAGGACGCTTTCGAACTATCGATCGTACAGGCTCAGCTGAGCCTTCTATCGGCTGTTCTACTACACCCGTTCATGCAATCAAACACATCAAAATCGTCAAAGTAGAGGTTGGTCCCAAACTCAAGAACAACTTCAGCAGTCATAATCTTTATTCTGCAGCTATTTGGTCCGAAACAATGACAAACCACCTCAACCATGTGATAGATTAAATCAAACCGGATAACGAGCAAAATTGAGCACAACTCCATTCTGGCATCGCTACCACTGCGCAGACCCTGTGACAGTTCTCAGCAGCTATTTGCAACTAACCATTGGCATTGTTATATTGAAGTCGCTTCAACAACCTATTCAGCAAGGCTTACCTAGGACAAACAGAGGTAGATGTTAGGTTGCTGTTATGTCGGCATTACATGCCGATGTTGAACTCGTCAGGAGCGTTGTAGAACCCGAAGTGAATCCATGATCGAACCGAACTGCTCCATGCTGCACTAAAGCTACATATAGGGGTGAAGATGATAGGTTTGTGCAGCGTCTACATTATATGCGAACATTGAACTCATCGAAATCGTCAGTTTTGAAGTAAGGAAAGTTGCGAGTTATTCGCAGAACTCAATTGTTAGCATCACCATTACCTCACGCCTGCCTACTCGTAGTGCCCCAAGATCGTCATTATAAACAAATGCAGTTTTAGTTCACGTAGCAGTCGACCTATTGAATAAGATATTCGCAGTGTTCAAAAACCTGGACCCACTTCAAGAATAGTAGGACACAATTCACATCAGTCCTTGTACAGGTTCTGCCGTTCTCCTGCAGTCGCTCACCTCGTACACATCTTTAGAACATTGGACATGCCCGATGCTCTGTGGACGCTTCCGGAAGCTCGCGAAAGTAAAAGAAGAAGAGTCGGCGTTTTTTTTTTTTGCCTTTTCTGATAGGGAAAACGGGAAAGTGTCCCGTCGGATCCTTCGCGAATGCCTCCGAGCAGGGTCAAGCGTGCGTTGAGAATTTCTTAACAAAGGGTTGTAAGAGGGGTGTAAGAGCACGAGGGAGGTCGTAAGGCTTGACTGAATAAAGGGAAAAATGAGGAGAGCAAGGAGAAAAAGACGAGGGATAGTCGATTTTAAATGCACATATATTAAAGGTTTAAGGGTTAGAAAAGATAGCGTGAAGTATTTTTTTAAACATTTTGCTGGCATAATTCAACACCTTTCGGTCCGTGCCTAGCTTGACAAAAAAAAAACAAAGAAGGACATTGAAATTAGGATAAATGCGAGGGATCCTGAGTGAGAAGTCCAGAAAAAGAGTGTAAATTATACAATACGTTCTATACAAACCCTTGCGATCTTGTTTTAATGTGGGTTGGTCAAGAAAATTTCGCCAAGAAATGAGAAATATTGAGTATGAAAGAAGAGATCAAAACAATTGAATATCAGATATCCACCGTCAGTTGTCAATTTGAGGACAAACCATCAAATAATTAATTAGAAATATCACATTATAGATAATATAATAGAAGTTGTAAAGATAATGGAATAGAAAGCGAAGTGTTTTAATTGCACGCGGCTAAATTAAAATTTTGATCCTCTTAACAATTTAACATGCTGTCGTAACCATGAAATCCAAGCATTACAAATTTCTGTTTTATTATTTTATTTTCAAGAAATGGAACTAGACAGAGGTAACTTCGTATTGAGTACTAGGAGTCAGTAGGAGACAAACTTCATTTCTTTCATAGTTTGCTTCGACACCCCTTCATTACATGCAATAAAATGTATTACGTGCTCTACGGAGAAGCACTTTCAATATTTGAAGGCGCAATGTGAAGTGTCGCTGTTTTTATTGCAGCGGTCAGATATCAATCGTCGACAAAAATGGTACTTTTGCATTTAGTGTACGAGAGTTAAAAGAAGAGTTATCCGATATTGACGAATTTATTACTATCACTCGCTGTTACTGAGCAAAAAAAAAACATCTACAGGCGCAGTTAAGGATAAAATTAGTACAAAGTAGGTTCCACGAGTTTCTAAATATCGACACTCAAAGTGAATTTCATGCAATAAAGCCGACTGCTATTTGTAGAGAGAGATTTCTTCTATGTTCCTACAAAGCTTGGTGTTTACAGCTTTCCTAGTTTTTTTGAACCCTAGTTGAGAAAAATTCTAAATTCTGCCTCAAATTTTCGAGTTTTCCCAGCTAGTTCTTGAGAGAGGCAGAACACCTACAGAGACAAAAATTTGCAGTTAAGGGTTTTTCTTGATGCTCTATCAGAATGTGGCATCGAACTTTTCAACCGCGCTATCGCAACGGGAAAGGTGCGAATTCTCAGGTTTTCAGCAACGCGTCAAAATCTGTATGACTTCATACAACGTCCAACAACTCAGTTCATGGTTTATAAAAACGAATTCTGTTTGAACTGTTTTGTAGAAGAAGATTTTTGCTATCATAATTCATTTTTACTTTCTTTCAATTAATTTTCGTTCCCTCGAAAGTTAGTTGGGAAGAAGTTGAGAAAAATGCTAAATTTCTCAACTTTTTCTCAACTAGCTTTCAAAAAAAAAAAACCAAGGAGTCTCTGGAAGAGATGTTTTAACCATTTTATAGCGCAAATCTTCCTTTACAGAAAGCAGCCACCTTTGTGTTTCTCAGCCTCTTCTGTAGTCCGTTATTCATATTTATTTCAAGCTACTAAAATTCGAGTAGTCCAGCAGTAATATCCAATCAGGGCCTGGTTCTAATAGCTAAAGTGACCTCCAAATAACATCTGAGTGCGGAGAGCTGTGCTCTAAATACAATTTTAGAAAAACTGCCGGCGAAATATTCTTCTCAGTAGTTTTTTTTTTTTTTTTTGAAAATTTTTTTGAAAAAATCAAGATTCCGGCGGGAATCCAACTATTCATTGCCTGTAATCACTGTTGATGAGTAAAACTATGTTTAAGAAAAAGAAAATAGTGAAAAAGTGCTTTTAGAGTGCTGCTTCGGTATTAGTTGTTTTTCCATTTTGAAAAGTGGAAAAACTCCGGTGGATCGAACTCTCAACCGTTCTTTCTCAATGTCGATGAGCAAAATTGTGAAGAAATAGTAGGAAATAGTGTGAAAATGGTTTTACAATGTTTTCTCTGTTGTTCTCACTCGCACTACGTCATATTAATATCCATTACTATTTAATAATATTTGCTATATTATATTATTTTTGATTTATTATTAAGCATCCAATCTGTTTCTATAATTCTGTTTATTTTAACTATTTTTTTCATTGCTATGAGCACCTATATAAGAGGGAACCGATATGAGGGGATCGTTTTCTGGAGGGTCTTCTGTGTGGGGAGGGGGGAGGGGGGGGTCGTTTTCAGGAGGATTTTTTCTCACGCTACACGCTTGACACTGCTTCCGAGACACGTGTCCAATGGATATGCCGGAGGAAACGCAAACATGCCTTGACAAAGCCACGCTCCAGTCGTTCTTGGAGACGCAGACAACCGTTTTCGATCCCCTTCTGACCATAGAAACGCACAGAATTATACATTTACTAGGAAATGCGAAAAGAATAATGATGAGAGTTGTCGAAATTATCGAATAAATTAAAAACAGTTGTCGAGATTATCGAATAAATTAAAAACAATGTTACAAATTAATTACAATGTAGCAATTTAATTGCAGATGATATTTTGTGCGGTGATTTACTAAAAGGGAAAAGGAGCGAACTTTGTATAGATGTTAGCTTCAGGAAGTATAGAAATCTTATCAAATGTAATCTTTGTCTTCCGAGAGAACGGATATACAGGTCGCTCTCTTAAAGGCAGCATACCATGAATCTGACGTAGTGAAGACAAACCGTTGGACAAGTTAGAGATGGGTTGCAGGTTGTGGGACCAGGGGTGGCTCCGCTCATCTCTCCGTAATCGCTGTAAAACAAACGACGTCAAAGGCTCTGTTTCTCATGACGATTTCAGTTACAATGCTCCAACCTTGTACGCGCCCCATCCAGCTGTGCAGCGGTCGAAAGACAATGAGTTCCCCTCGACTGTCTATTTAAGTGAGACCAATGAATAAATTGTTGCGGGGACCGGAACGTAGACATAGAGAAGCGTTCTAACGTTCCTCGTAAGAACTAAAGCCGTCGGTTCCCACGTCGGTTTTTAGGACGATTATGGAGGAGTGAGCGAAACAACCCCTGGTCCCGCAGTCTACAACTTCATCTCTAGCTTCCCCCGCGGATTCTCTCACCACTGCAAATTCGTGCTACGCTGCTTTTAAGCAATTATTTACCATGCACACAACTAGTTTTTTCTTATCACTTTCCTTCGTTCCTATTCCACCTTCGCAAAAAGCTTGAAACTTACAGGACTTACCTGTAAGTTCAGAGGTTTTTGACACCTAATGATGATGGCATAATCCTCTTCTGATACGGTTAGAAATTCGGGGTCGTTAGGTACTCGCAACCGAATAAATGTCTGCAGAAGTGGCTGTCGGTAAGCCACAGCAAGCATATCTTACGCTAGCTGTGATCACCAAGCCACGCCCATGTATCACCAGGTCACTGAGGCCATGTGCCATGTTTGTATTGCAATAGCGTGATAGAGTTGACTTATACGAAGGTTCAAAGAACAAAAAAGCAATAACGTTGCAACGTAGAAAGTGCAAAAAAAAACATATAAAATGAAAATGCTAAAAATTAAGCAAGAACGTAGGAAATTTCAACAAAAATAAAAGAACATCAGAAAACATAAACGAAGCTTAAAACGTTCCAGAATAAATGTTAAAAAGAGTAAAACGAGAACCTGGTCGTTGGAAGACGTAGATTTGTGACTGAAAAACTATATAGAAGATATAGATATATTTGTATTTATACAGAGTGTTTAATGAACGTAAGGTACTGCAAAAGTTAGTGAAAGTTTCTATTTGTTTGTTTTACACAAATAAAACATTATTTTCTATTTCTGGTATTTCGTGTGCAATCGTTCGACGTATCTTTATACGTAAGTAATCGATACTCCGTATAGAAGCAATACCAGAGATAGCGTGCTCCTGCGAGGCATGTATCGCACCTCAGACGATGTGAAGAGCGGGATGTGAAGGCAAACGCAGCTCTGCTGACGCTATTAACTGCAGCGCGGCGCAACTAACGAACGCCGCTGCCCGTCGTTTCCCTAAGGATAGGTTGTCGCGGAGGCTGTGGGTACCTAACGATACACACCCGCCTGATTCTCCAAAACAGTTTAGTGGCTTATAAATTCCATCCTAGCCGGTGATGCAGCGGTAGGTATGCAGAGTCTACTATTTGGGTAGCTGCGACTGTGAATCTCTACAGGACCCGATCCATCGCTAATTGCTCTGCCTAGACTCGTGGCTTGGTCGAAAATCCGACAGAACCCTCTTAACACGCATCCTTCTGATAGCTTATCTTATAGGCTTACAGTTGGACGCATGAACATGGGTTGAACATGGTATCACCAACCGAAAATATAGCACAAGCCCGCCTTCAGTGAATCTGCGAGCGCCAGCATCCTTTCCAGTCGTGCCTTTCCTTAGCAGTCGTTTTCCAAGTTTTTCATATTTGTGAGTGACTTTGACGAGACTTTCCTTGAGTAGCATTCAGCTGAGCTCTCGGCTGGCACATTGCTGCTACAAACACAATAGTCTATCTCACTGGTTCCTTTAAGGTAATGTAGCATCTCTTGTGATCCCCTTTAACAGCTTTTTGGAACGTCTGTAGGCAACTCTCATAATGTGACCGGTCAATCTATGCTTTGCTTTCGATACATATATATATATATATATATATATATATATATATATATATATATATATATATATATATATATATATATATATATATATACTCAGCTGAGTCGCAAGGACGGGTCATTGTTCGTGAGTCGGAGCTGCAAAGACCGGCTAGGTGTTGTACGCGTCGACTAAACTTTGGAAGACTTCTTTCTTTGAAGTGCTCTGTAGGTAGTAGGTAACTTCTAAACAGTGGCAGCGGTGTCCTCCCACATCTCCGCTGCGTAACGGAGCGCTGGAAGAACTGTCGAGTCGTAGAGACGGGGTCGGAGCTCTTTGTCAGTCAGTTGCTCCGTAGCTTCCCTGACGGGTGCGAATGCTGCCCATGCTTCTCTCAACCTTCTGTTTAATTCTTCCTTCAATTCGTTCTCCATGTTCATAAAACGTCCAACGTAACTGACGCTACCCCGCTATTAGAGAACGACGCCCGCGAAACGCAGGTTTGGGGAGAAACTATAAACTTTCTATAAACTTCTATACCCTTTTCTTCCGAAGCGAATGATTTTATTATCCATTGTAATGCAACCGTGAACAGCATCGCCTTGTCGACCCTTTTTCAATGGGATCAAAATGTAGGTGATATTTCCGGCAAACCTCTATTATCTTCGCCACGATAGTCTGGAGATGGTTCATGCAACTGAAACCCTGACGACATCCAGGTTGTTTTTGACGTTGGGCTTCATCCAGCTCCCTTGATATGCGGACGGGAACAATCACTGCGAATGTTTAATATAAAACGTTCTCTAAAGATGTCAGACGGTATTTCAGCATGTCCTCTCGATTACCTTACGCAAATATAAGAACAGTTCACGGAAATTTCCGTTGGTCTGAGACCTCTTACTGCTGAATATAGAACGTCATGAGCGTCACTAGAATTACATGAACGGGTTGCCAC
This sequence comes from Necator americanus, assembly GCF_031761385.1. Taxonomy (NCBI): domain Eukaryota; kingdom Metazoa; phylum Nematoda; class Chromadorea; order Rhabditida; family Ancylostomatidae; genus Necator; species Necator americanus. Next base: position 16,967,525 of record NC_087376.1, read on the forward strand.
CAGCTCAACGGAAGTCTGCTTATGTAAAATCACGCTACGTTTTATGCTCTTGATCGCATCTGCTGCCGAATGAGGAGTCCGAAGTGGGAATTACGAATGTTTGGGCTCGTTGCAGAAGTTTCAGTAGGAACTCTTCGTAGTCATTTCCATATTAGGACGAGAAAGGATGCGAATTCCGCCTTTGTTTAACAAAGCTGATTGCGACACATTGTATTCGCAAAGGTCCTTGCGACATTTCTTTAGACTTGTCTCTCTTTGCGGTGCTTCCCGAATTTTATTCTGCCTGTACTTCCAAGGATCCTTCTGTTGTGCGGCTGGTAATTGGCACCGACGCCTCCATGTGTGATGTATTTGTACCACACCTTTAAATGCTTTTTTTTCAAGCATTTCATTGGTGGCTTTCGAAATGTCGAGATCCAAACCTGTCGCTTCGAGTCTTTTTGAGCACGGTGTTGTAATCACTTGAGGAAAAAATCATAGTCTGCGTTTGGATCCTCCTCCAAGATATGGAGTTCTCGAGAATGCAATCGTCATATGGAACTTCTTCCACAAGCGCGAAAGTTCAACCTTCCTTGAATCTTGGCATAGAGATTGCAACTTGTCGATTCGAATTGAAGCAAGAGCCAAGATTGTTAACAAACTTTATTACGGATAGTCAGGTCATTTGTAATGTATTCTCTCAATTGTCTCACCCAGAACAAGTCATCATTCCCTAAGATGCTACATCCAAAACCGAAAGCAGAAGAGTCCAAGTCGTTGTGCTTACCTAAGAAGCCGCGTTGCCGTGATAATAAAAGACTTTCGCGTGATAAAGTCGCTCGACCCCGTAGATCAAAACCCACGAATGTCTTGACGCAGAGCCAACTCGTTGGTCACGGCTATTCACTCTTCCTTTCTATTTATTTTTGGACTTTTAGCATTTACCGAAACGTCTCCAAAGTTCTGAGAGCCACAATTTTGGGTTCGTACGATAGGATCGTGGCAGCTATGCAGAAAAGAGCATTTTCATGACATTTTCTGCGGTGTCTTCTTAGAGAGGTTGCTGCGTTTGAACATTTCATATCATCTAGATGTTCTTTAATACGAACAGAAAGAGGTCGCCCTGAATTACCCCAGAGACCTTCGAGTCACCTACCTTACCGAATATGCATATCACACAGTTTGAAGTCATGCAAATGCGATCGTACATTTTGTTTTGGACCAACTGCTTGAGATCTGTGAGGGGCACTTCTACAACCCTCATTTGGTCGATACCACACCTAACCAGACTATCCCTTATCGCCTTACTCAGGTCGTCAGTTATGACGATCAAACGACGTCAGTTGGTTATGAAAACTGAGCAGAATTGATCTTTTCGAGTCATCCACTGTGGCATAATCTCGCTGCGCAATAAGACCTGGCCTCCGCGGTACATTATCAATGTAACTATTAGAAGTTGCGATCCGCTGCGCTGAAAAGTTAGCTGTAGTAAAGTTTGTTAACAATCTTAGCTCTTGCTTCATTTCGACAATCGACAAGAACTTTCTAAATTTTCTTCATCGCTAAGAATGTTATTCTCCATCTTGTTGGTAAGTTCTATTTTTACTCGAAGGGAGAGTTCAGAACTACTGTAGAAAGATGATTGGTGAGCATGTGGTCGTTCTCTTCACGAGTTGTCCTGTTGAGAGATCCCCATGTTCATCGATGATGATTTTTCTTCATAAAGGGAGAACTTCATGAAAGGGGCGCGACAGCAGACATCGGTCATTCGAGACGACTGCAGTTTGATTCCAGTCCCTACTTTAAATATTCCAATACTATATTGGTCTTCTGTAGTCCTTATGAGTTTGGCGTTAAAATATCAAGAAATTTTCAAAGGGTACTTGTGGATTATTCCCTCCAACTCTTCATAAAAGAAGTCCAGTTGAAATTGATTAATTATTGTAGTTGGCGAGCAGCAGTTGATGTTGCAGATGGTTTTTTGTGCAGAGAACGTAGGCAAAGGATATCCAAATGAGGTGGCAGGATCTCGTTAGAATTGACGACTTTAATGACAGATGGATGCACAACAAATTCGACCCCTTCTACTTTCTCCGCGACTGACGACTGTACTGTCATTCATCTGTTGCAAGTTGCTACTTCTGTTTTTGGTCTCCTGCGGAGCAATCGCGTGAAGTGTAATACATTCTGCAGTTTCTAGAAGGGAATCTGCGAGCACTGTTCTTGCATTGTAAGAGAAAATTCTTTTTTTTTTGCATTTCTCGTGCGTAGTCGTGCCTGTGTCGCATTGGTCCAAAATCGAAGACTTCTTGAGCAACCCGAGGTTCGATCCTCTATCACTGGTGGCATTACCATCCGGCATCCGAAACGGCAAGCCACAGTATCCGGTATAGGCAGAGTATGTGAATGCAAGAATGCGTGAGGGGCACGCAGGAAATTTTTCTCCGTAGTTGGTATCTTTGGCGATCCTAGCTTTTACCACAGCTTATTGCCAACTTACATGGATCAAGGAACCACCTTACGACATGTTTTACCAAAACGTTGGGGAATCTTAGCAGTGGTTCACCACCAAAGACGGCGTTCTTTTTTTTTTACAAAATCAGTTGCAAAACGTCACCTTTGTGCACGCGTTGCGTCTACGAGCGATCGGTCGAAGATCAGTGATGCCTCCTCACCAGCCTATAGAAGTAGAACCAGAGAATAGGGTGCTGAGGGAACCTGAGCGTGTACAAGATGACGTGCTCTAGTGTACCTTATAGGAACAAACGCCATGACCGACATAGATTTGTCAGTTACTAATGTTAAATTCAGAGAAAAGCCAACCGAGTTAAGTGTTCTCAACCTATTTAAATGCCCTTGTGTGCTGTAGTCTTTTCGATGAATCCAAAACAATTTAGTATATGGGAGTCTACAACGAGAGTTAGGAATTGAAGAATGTTGGTGCTGGAGCTTATAATTAGACAGCTAATGTATTTTTTTTCTCTGATTTGGTAGTAAATTTCCCTCTGTTTTTGTAGGTGAAGTTCTTGTACCCGCGATAACTAAAAGCGAGCGACGCAATGCTTGGAGCGCTGATAGCATCTAATTGGTGTGTGAATTGAATTTTGCTTTCAGTTCCAGTTGTGTTGACCATTTGACTTCTTTATTCGATCAATCGCGATGTGTCCCATGGATTCAATAACGGGTGAATTGAGAAGTGGGCCCAACTAGAGTGAACGCTCCGTAGTCATGCGATCCCATCAAGTGTGAGACGTATTTTCCCACCAACGGAAAAGTGTAGTTAAAGGTTTTATGTTATGGGTCGGTTAGGATACCACTAATTCAATTCATTTCCTCATTGTGGAGAAAAAGATGGAATACGTTCTTATCTGTGGGAATGTGCAGTCCGTTGATTTTTATTTCGACTTTTAATAACAGCACTGCCATAGTACTTATTCAACGTGTGAGAGAGCTCCAAGATTTTAATACTCCTTTTGAACATGTCATAACGGTGGTTCAGTGGAATGTTTTTAAAGACAGACAAAGGAAATTGTGTAAGAATGGGAAAATCGTTCTCTGCCGCACTATTGGAGGATACAGACGGGATGCAATGAGCAATCATAGAAACGAGAACTATATCAAAACTACGCCCCTTCCTGATAATCTGGATCAATGATACTGCCGCAGCGAAGCAATGAGGATAAAGAAATCAAGACAACAATCTGACGTTGCTTACAACTGATGACTTCTTCATACGACTGGATTGGTAGTGTTTCTCGACTGTTGTGGCGTAACGACGTGTCTGGTGCAGGTGGTGTCTGGACGTTGATGGCGTTAGATCGTGGAAGTGAATTCAGCTCGATTGAAGTAGACGACACCGAAAATGGAGGAGTGACGGTGAAATGCATTTATTTTTTGTGCGGCTGCGATCTCCTAGGGAAGCAGGTAAGAAATGCTTGCCACGCCCACCTCCCCACTTGCCAATTTAACTTCAGCTGTCCTCCTATGACGTTTCGAGGCATATTAGACGCTGGTTCAGCTTTGTGGCTTGTTCTGTTCTGGATACTGGATCCGAGAATTGTGTACCGTGTTGTAGTGTTGTAATGTTGTATTGTGTTGTAATGTTCCTTGATACGCACGTTCAGCATCCTTCAGCATATATTGGAGAAACTGGAAGGATGCTGAACGTGCGTGTCAAGGAACATTTGGCTGGTAAAAGGCGAGGGAGTTCGATGACACCGTTAGGGCGCCACAAAAATGATAAGCATGATGGAAATGAGTTTGAAATAAAATGTACGATATTTGCGCACGAGAAAGAAATATCTGCTAGGAAGGCATTGGAAGCATTCTTGATTTCCGTCAGGAATCCGTCCATGAATAACAAAAAAGAGTGCTTATCAATTACCAATGACTTCTTGCCGTTCGTAACGCTCTGCGAGCTATAAGATTGCCCCACATGCAGTTCCTTAACGTTATCCAGACACCAGTACTTAAGGATACTGCACTCTGCAATCTTTAAGAACGCGGTGGTTTACCAACCCCGCCAGTCGGTGAAACTGGTCAGTTGTTTTCCTTTTAAGGTCTTGCGTGTACTTGGAACAATATCGAAGGTTGGCGAGGAGAGAGGAGGAGTTTGATGGGATATGCATAGTATCAAAGAAAGAACCTTTTCAGGCCTTTGAAAAAGACGAGTTTGTCGAAACGTCAGGTCAAAAAAGTTTCACCTAAACCTCGTTGGCATAACAAGAAAACATAAATATACTTTAATTGACGTTTAATTGTGTACGATATATGTTTAAAAAACACCTCATTGCACATTTCCCCAAACATGAGACCTAACGAAACATCATGTACGAGACTAGGAAGTATGAAGTTCCCACCCATAGTATTCGCGGTACTCCGTAATCTACTGAATCTATATCCTACTTTTGCACGGTTAGAGCCACTCCGGTACTTTTTTCTTGCCTACAAGCAAACAGCTCGAGAGGACTCTAGGAAGGATGACAACAATGGCAGCTGCTTGATCGGCAAGTCAATTGATTTTTGGTTGCTTATGGCTGCGTGATGTCAGCTGACCGGTCAATCATTCGCTGACTGGTGCAGTCAGTGGGTCGTTGTTTTTCCAGCAGCGCCGTACCGTCACGAACAACGTTTTAAGAGAGGAGAAGGGGCAGTTTGCCATGTAAAGAAACGCAGTAGACCCCGGCGACCACAGCTAATTTCCAGTGGCTTATTAAAGTTTTGAGTAGAGGGCTTATGGGTGGTATGCTTATAAAAGTTAACAAACCACTGGTGAGCCAAATCAACATTGTGCGGTTGGTGATCGAAAATGGAGGTAGAAAAAATTCCTTATGCTTACCACCACATCGAACTGCATATTCTTCTTCCTTCTTGCCAGATTTTTAGGAACTTAGCAGTACCTTGTTCCTTTTGTTAGCATCACAACTTAGTGCAAACTGCTGGGTTTCACATAGGGCCATGAGCAACATTTGCTTTGGGGACTCGATAACGTTCGTTGTTTTAATTCTACTTGTAATTCTCAAGCAGTTCCGCTGAATCTCAGAACACTTTCAACTCTAGTCTTATTACCAATTCTTCGTTTGAAACAGCTGATTTCGTCCAATATTACTTTTAGTGTTTCGAATTGCGTTTCTAGTGGTGCTGTTGCGTTGATGTTTTTTTTTTCTTCTAAGTTGTGCTAAATGAACTTTCTGGAAAAAAAAACCGATTGTTTACAGAGTTACTGCACTGATCTTGATCTTGCTTATGCAGTTATCAAATTGAGGTTGAGTTTTCGTGTAATAACGTTACGCTGCAATATGGAATTGTTCTGGAAGAGCGGATGAAGCCCCTTTTGATATCGCAAATCGTTTATTTACGGTGGTGCTCGCCCTGCTTTCTGTTGCTGTTGAGATGTGATCTTACAAAGGTCTGTTATAACGTGCGCGTATGGCGAAAGCAATTGCGATCAATTCGTACACCCATTTGAGTATTACAATATGAGTATATAAGTATTCGTGTAAATCTATAGAAGGTGCAAGGTAGTGGCAAGTAACACCCGCAAAAGAGTCCTACACAGCTACTGAAGCATCCAGAGTACCGTCGATATTTTGTATCTGAGTCGAATTTGGGGGTTGTGTCACTTGCTCTAACTGTCTCGCAAATGTGGGTTGTGCACGAACCAGCCTAACCACATCGGTTTACGTGATAGATGTACGTTTCTTCATTCTTCATTACCTCACCGACTTCCACGGATTTAAATTCTTCTGGGTTTTTTTTTTTTTTTTGGCAAATTTAGCTACACCCACTGTCTTATTTATGTGAAAATTCCGATGCACAATTCTGACTGCAATTTGTTGAGGTACAATTCCCTGTTGTATTCATAACGGAATCGAGTTTTTCCGTTGAGGAGATAATGATGGTGGGGAAGGTCAGGTCTTTCGCACGTTATTGATTGCTCTTGAGTACTGTTTTATTGCAAACCACGCAAATGTTCCTCTTGCTGAATGTTGATATTACGTACATTTGAGTGACAGGACTTTTCATGGCTAAGCTTCGAAATGACAGGGAAAAGAATGTTAACATCACCACAACTTGTGGGTGTATAGAACTGGAGTTTTGTGTGTTGTCCAGTCTTTCCTTTATGACATTATATGCTCGCATTTTTGATTGCTCTGTCTTTTGTTCCCTGTTCTGCGAGGTTCCTCACATATTGTATTATTCTCGTTCTGGTCTTACGCCGGAATTCCTAATTATTGAAGGCAAATTTTGTTGAGCGGACTTTGGGTGATACGAAAATTGGCATAGGGACTTTCGCTGACCTTAAAAGGCTATCAGGAGGAGTTGAAAACTCCACCACTTTGCCGTAGGGCTAATTTCCCCTAACTTGTTCGATTAATGCTTTAATGCTATCTTTCAAATCCCGAATATGTTCTTCTGTGATACGTAGGTTGTTTGTAGTTCATTTCCTCATTTCGTTGAAGAGAGAGTTTGATGTTTGAAGACTTCAAAGACTCTTTCGTTATCGGTTCGACAAAAAAAAGTTCAAACTCTTGTTTTTCTGCTTGTGTGAGCATAGGATCACATTCGGATCCGCTTGATCATACGACACACTTCCATTTGGGATGAAATACTTGATGTTTTCTTGCAAGAAATCAATGGGACGAAGCGGAAGTTTTGTGATGTGATCAGTGTTTCATTTTGTAAGCGGTCTGGTATTGAGAATCGCTTCAGTTCTTGTCAACGCCGTACACATCTTAGAAAAACTTTACTTGCTTTGTCCTATTGACGTAGTTAGGGCCTTGTTGACTGGTACTACCCGTCTTTCCCATATGTCTCCCATCCACGGTGACGTTGGAGACTGAAGATCTATTTTATGCGTTCGTTGACGTAGTAGGCCATAAGGGAGCGGCTGTTTGTGACATCAAGTTATGTCATTATGTTAGTTGTTATGTTATTTTTAAAAATATCCCTTCAATGATGCGCTCGCTATTTTTAAAGTCCTAGCCGCAGTCACTGCGCGTGATTTTTGCAGCTCTGCGTGACAAAAAGCGTATAAAACTTTCTAAGAATGCTCCTATGGATGAGTTTTCAACAGCTTCTAGGTGTACTCCCCTTGGCGTTAGGCACGTGTAAAAGCACACACAAATTTTCTCTTGGGTTTTTGAGGCGAATGGTCCCAGTATTTTGAAACGGTTTTTAGACCAGTACTCGATCCTTTAAGAGTGGTGGCATTGTTAGAGCACCAAGAGGGAGTCCTTGGTACTTTTTGCATGTTGTACATTTGCGCAAATTATTTTTGAAAGCGCAGGCAAGGCGTGGAATCCAGCATGTCTGGCGTACAATAGTTAAAGAGTGATAATTCCCTCAATGTGCGTTGTCGTTATGAACCTTGATCAGGATTAGTCGAATCATTTCAGATTTTCTGGGATGAAGATAGGTGATTTTACTCACGGAAGGAGCGCATTTTGTAAGTGTGATTTATGACGAGTTATTCGTTTTGAATAACTCGTTTCTGGATTGCTTTCTTGTCACGAAAATGTTTCGTAAGATCCTCGAGTGCTTAATGGGTTTATTCAGTGGTTATTAGAATTTGTGCAGCGAGTTCCATATCTGACTAAGTTATTTCGCTGCCAGAATCGAAACGCTGAACTGTTCTAAGGGTTATGTCAGTAGAGCTACATTTATTCATAGATATTTTCGTCTTTGGGTGTGAAAATATGTGATCGTATCCACCGCGAGAGCGTGCGTTTGATATCTGATGACGCTACGCTACTTCGCTACCAGAGACGAAAGGATCGAATCGATAGATCTAATTCTGTTTGTGAATAACGACTACTGCTTGGTAATTTTTTCCAACACTGGCGTAGTTCGCAATGCTCCGCTGAGTATGGAGATCATTTCGTGTCATTTTCGGCTGTTAGCAATGACGGTTCTGGAGATCGCGCACTCTATGATTGTATTGATCTTAATAGACATGTTCCTTAGTTTTGCTGTCAACGGCGTATTCCTTTCAGCTATCGTTATTGATTTGTTGAATTGCAAGACCACGAGTATCCGCATCAGCAGTGTTATGTTAGGTGTCAACATGGAAGAACTCTGAGCGAAAACCATCAATTTTAAGCTGGTCTCGTAAGTTGTTCGTTCTTTCGCGTTGTTTGGTGACGAATATGGGTGGTTTTCGATTTTGACCACAATAGAGCTATTTCACTATCTGAGACGATAAAAAAAATTCTCCGGTACATCCACATATTTTTGATACTTTGCCTTGCCAAGGCGTATTCCCGTACGAATACCAACTGATTCTAGCCTTGGAATAGTTTGTCGCCATTTTTTCGGCGGGTTAGCTTTGTTTTTCAAACGTAGAAATATAGGATATAACGTAACAACATAGTGAAGATATGTTGCTATTGCTGCATTACTAGCGTCGACGAATACCCACAGGCGTATTTTGCTTCCTCGCTAAGAAGTGGACCTGGGAACGGAGATTACGTCTTCGTTTTCTCTTTCACAAATGGCTGGATCAAGAACGTCTTCCATTCTAGATCTTTTTTGATCATCCCATCGTTGATTTAATTTCGATAAGTAAAGTGCCCGCGAGTCCGACAGAGTCATAAACCCAGTTTATTTGACTCACGATTTATTCCGTTCAGTTGAATAAGGGCGAAAATGTGTCGTAACTTTGAAGTTATCTTGGACTGCATTGTAATCGGCATCCAGCCCGGAGGGACGAAGCGCTTGGTGAGCACTAGGGCGGATTCGAACCTCCGATCGATCGTGCAGGAAGCGAACCATCAGGTGTTGCACTACAAGTGTGTCACTCTCGGTTAGACATTTGCTGTATCCATACATCGACACCGCTCTAGTGCAAACCAAACCTTTCATCCCTCTGGGGTCGACAAATTGGTACCAGAGCTGTCTGAGAGGATAAAAACACTGACCTACACATCGGCTAGCTCCCGCAAGTCATTATGTAGGCCAGTTACACGTTCGTAAACCTCAAACAATTCTGAACTGAACGTGGTGGCGCATCCCAAATGGGCTGATTAACGCCAGACCTTTACGCTTTAAGTTCATAGCAGCTGATTCCTGTTCATGAAACAAGAAAGCTTTTACATGTAAATGCCCTTACTCGATTTCACTTATGTAGTTAGGTCCTAATAATCATAGACAGGTTAACTGTATATTTCAAGGCTTTTATAGCTCTCAATCTGATGATCTCACTTGCGGTTATATAAAAGACATATGCATTGGATCTATACATTATTGTTAAATGTAGTCTCACGTTTCATAATGATACACATAGATATGTAGATAATATTATACAAATTTGAAATAAAGTAGACTTGTTTGAAGATACCGGCGCAAACACACCACATTTCTTCACACTAGGAAACATAAATGATCCATTTGTTGCCACATCTTTAAATTAGGAGATTTCGTATAGAGGAGGAATCCATACAAAACTCTACGACAAAACTGATAGATATTATTTCGAAGTAGTTGGATGAAAGTCATACCCAGTCATATTTTGTAGTTTTTTTTTCTGCAGAACTTAGAAGAACGAGTATTTTTGAGATTCATTCTCTGAGTTGTGCTGATGTTTTGTCAACAAGAAAGAAACACTAACCATTTCCCTGGAAATACCGATGAGGTGGATCAAGGAGGTCACACTTTCGCTTATCACTTCCGTTCACTTATCCGTGCCATTGCGCTATTGTGAACAGTTCAAAACTCAATTAAAATTTCGCGATCTTTCTTGAGAATCGTCTCTTTCTGCTGTGCTTTGACGGATGTGCAGTAGACGTCTACGCAATGGGACTCTTGCTCAAGCTCATTTTCAGGTTGGAAATCCACTTATAACACTGCAATGATACACCCGCAGTCGCCTGTAGGTTGGAAACTGCTTACGCCGTGTCATACTACCATATCAAGTAAAATTTATTTGTTTGTTATTGTTTGTCCGCCGTGAATTCTCACCCACACACAAGGACCATGTGAGCCTCAAACTTGGGTAATCGAACCGTTTAGTGGATTAAACGTCTACGCTACTTTTGTCAAATACAGGAGGGCAATAGCTTATTTGTATCTCACTTGGTGGCGGGATGGAAAGGGCCCGTCCTCCGGTCTCGCCTTCTCAAAATAGGTTCATATAAGAGAAACAAACGCCAAAAGTGAACACGACAACACAACCATGTTCGCAAGGTGCGCAACTGGAATGCGTATGTTGCCGGAGAATGAAATGGAGAGGTAAAAATTTGGAATCGCTAGAGAGGTTGAAAGTGGAAACAATGCGTAAGCCAATCCGAATTGGAATGGGTTCAACAAAAATTGAAAGAGAATGAAGAGGAGAAACAAGTGCAGGAGAGCATTTTTTTTTTTTTGCTCTTTAGAAGTCAGAAGCTGCAGGAGGATGTGAGCTATTTTTATGCTCAAAATAATGCAAAAATGGAATAATTATGTGAGCATGGTCCATGCATTATTTGCATAGGTTAGGTAGCAGTAACCTAGCTTACTACTTGGCTATTTTCTTAATACGCAGCTACGAAATCTTGGAAGTCATTAGCAATGTTTCAGATTCCGCCTTTCATGAGCTTGGCTCTGTCCTGATGTTTGCTCTTGAGCTTGTTTTTTCCAACTTAGTTTGGGCAGGCGGCTCCTTTGTAGTATCTATTCTGTACGTAAAATTCCGTATATCCGTGGCAGGGTCAAGCGTGTGATGGAATTTTCCTTTCGTAACAAAAGAAGGTCGCAAGAAAAGAAGGTCGTAAGGGACTCTACTGTGGATAGTAGTGAATGAAGGATAGCATGATGTCTAAGACAAAATATTACGTAGCATCAAATAATTACATAAATTATAAAATATTATATCCAGTTTAAGATGGTAACATGGAAACATCAACATTTTGTTCTGAACTTGTTGACAATGTGACTTTTGGGCGACGCAGGCTCGACGTCCCGCTGAATCAAATTTTCGCAAGAGTTAGAAACTTGAAACTACTCTTAAAAGATTAGGAATTCAATTAAACGTAGTTTTCAGCACTTCAAACGTGGATCAAGCAGAATGTACTGCCAAAGAAATTCAGATTCTGTACACATTGGTAGGTCTGGAATATTGCAAATAAATTCGTGATAAAAGTGGACAAAGGATAAAGTGCCTGGCGTTAATCAATCCGCTTGGGATGCGCCCCCACGTCCAATCCAATTCAGAATTGTTTGAGGTTTACAAACGTGTAACTGGCCTATATAATGAGTTGTAGAGCCATCCGATAATCAAGTCAGTGTTTTTGTCCTCCCAGACAATTCTAGTACCATTTTATCGACCATGGAGGGATGAAAGGCTTGGTTGGCGCTAGGGCGGTGTCGAACCATCTACACCTGCTCTTAAATATATTTTATATATATAAGTGAATCATCCAACCAGGGGACTTTTTTCAGTGAATATCGAACCGAGAGATGAGACCACAGACCAGGGTCAAGCGTGGTGGTACCACATGACCACCCGCCCGTTTTTTCTTGTCTTCCTCTAACGTTGCTGCGACACTTCTCGGTTTCTCAATTCAATATGTTGGAAATTTCGCGTGTTTCGAAAAAGCAAAGCTCAAAATTAGCCGACGAACAAATGGCAAATGAAGATTGTGACGTATTGAGCTTCTCTGGTAACTCTTTCGTTGTTTGGCGTGGATTTTGTTCCAATTTTGGAATCAAAATATCGTCATTGAAGTCTGAAGGGTGACCATCCTTGGTTCGTCTTTAGAAACGAACTTCACTTTCTTTTTTGGTTCTAGAACGGAATTTTACAAATCAATTTTCAACTGCCGGATCAGTTATCACCCCTTCACCATACACGCTGCACATTTTTTGAGCCGTAGCCGCAGCACTATTACTTTGTTTAAATTCCCAAAGTATCGTATGGCGTAAGTGTACTTTTTGATTCTCCCTTTTCAAGGTGAACAAAAAAAAAAGAAACAACGTGCACAACACTGAGAGTAACCAAAGCGATAACAAAAATTCTTTGTTTGGGTAGCCTATCCATTGCATGCGTAAGCAAACGAATAGGTACCATTTACTTATGAGGAACTTATGACTCAACCTAAAAGTTTCCTCCGTGTAGGAGCTACTTGCCACATGTTTTGGATAACTACTATTTGTCTTTTGTTGCTGGGAGAAAAAAAAGCTCGGCTACACCGTAGTATTGTCTGAATGCATCGGTAAGAACTGGCGGATTACACTGCACAATTGCTTCTGTGCTCGCTTGATGCAGAGGGCTCGAAAGGGAAGCATTGCTAAGGAATTCTTATATGAGACAGCGTTGATAGGAGTCGGGATCTTGAGAGAGAGAGAGAAAGAAAGAAATCGCACATTATTAAACCATTTGTTGGTTCAGGACTTTCGCTTTTAGTCAGGAAGCCTTTTGTAATCGGATCCGAGAGAGACCTCAGGACACGTTGAACAAGGCAAGCTGTTGCTGTTGCCTGTTAATCTGATCGAGAAGGTGAGGCCTGTTTAGTGTGGCCACGTTGACGATGGTGTAACTTGTGTCTTGCACTATTTTTGATTTGCGCGCAAACATCTTCATGGCGGTATAGGAAAAGGCCGAGGCCGAAGGCGATCAACTAGCCGTTTAAGCAGCTTGTTGTTGTCTTAGCTGTTGTTTTCGTGTTGTCTTAGCCTTCACTCTCGCTCCGGAAGAACGAGTCGCTATCAAGAGCATGAAACCCGGCACAGACCTCAGACCTGATTTTATATCATCAGACTTCCTTCAGACAGGTGGCCATCCAATTCATGTAATCTTAGCAGCGCACATAACGTCCTACCTTCAGAAAAAAAAGGATCCCTGACTAGTAGAAGACCTCGCGAACCGTCCTTATCCATAAGCAAGGTGACCGAGTGCACCTTCGAAACTATTGTCCGATGTGCTTGCTGAGCGTGTTATACAAAATATTCATTAAGATCGTTCTAACGCGCATATCTAGAAAGATGGATGAAGCCCAGCCTCTAGAATAAGCTGGATTTCATCAGGGGTTCAGCTGCTTGGACCACATCCAGACTGTGTCGAGGGACTAGGCGATACTACATCGCCTTAGCTGTTCACCGCTGCATTGGAATGGATAATGAAATCACTATCTTAGGAAGAAGGGCATACGTTTTGATGGAAAATTTCTCTCCAACCTTCGTCCTGCGGACCACATCGTTCTCTTTTCGAGAAGTACCAATGAAGCAGAAACGATGCTCAAGGAATTGAACGAAGCAGGGAAGAGAATAGGATTGCAAATTAACAGAAAAGAAGACACAGTTCATGAAGAACGAGGACGGAGGAGGAACTTGAAGGCTCCCAAATCGTGGAAACTTCGTCATGCGTATACCTCGGACGTTCTATGAATATGGAAAATGAATTGAAGCAGGAACTGAATAGAAGGATGAGACCAGCATCGATAGCATTCGTACCCGTCAGGGAAACTACTGACCAGCTGACGGACCAACATCCCCGTGCCCATCTCTTTGACCCGACAGTTTTTCCAGCGCTCTGTTACACAGCGGAGACGTGGGCTGACATCGCTGCCACATCTAGGAAACTACTCACTACCTACAAAGCCCTTGAGAAATGTCTTTTGAAGTGTAACCAGCGCACACAAGAGCCAGCTTTCGCAGCTCCGACTTACAAGCAGTGTCCCATCTTCGCGACCCATGTCGAAAGCAAAGCATAGATAGACTGGTAACATCTTGAGAAGAATCAATGACAGATGGACTAAAAGAACGCTAGAGTGGATCCTGAGAGATGCTAAACGCCTTCGAGGGAGACCGCCGACAAGATGGGGTGATGTGTTCGCTACACAAAAGGAACAGCTTAGAGCTACGGATACGGTTCAAGTACCTCTTCAACGTCACTCACGACACTTGAGAGCATCTTGGATGACAATGGCAAGAGTACGAAAGTAGTTGAAGAGATGCTGGCGCCCGCACGTCCAGTGAAGACGGGCCATTTAAGTATCTAAATAAGTTATCCATCACTGCAGACGCTGGTGCACAAGTCTGCGATTCATTTTCAATTCGATTTATTCTATTTGTGTTAGGACGAATAGGTAGTTTGATTAGTTGGCGATAAGAGTTAGCCACAAACTCTTGTTAGGAAAATTGAATGTTGGGAAGGCTTTAGCGCATCTTTGCTGTATACTATTCTTGTAGCTATCGTTGCTCATGGTGGACGCGTAATTTATTGGTTGCAGTTAGTTCGCTCCGCTCCGCTTTCCGCTTATTATGTCATCAAGGTTGAATAGAAAATGTCTTGCCACTATCTCTTACCTAACTCCAATAACAACCTAATAAGAATAATAGTCGAGCGAATTTTCTTGATATTGAATACTTGATTGATATACTTGATAAAGCGGCCCCGATGGTGAGAGTCGAAAGTGGCTTTGAAGTCCAGAAAAGCTGACTGCTCTGACTTCGAGTACTGCTGTTGTTCCTGGAGTCATTGATGGTCAACATCTTCGAATTATGTAGAAATAAAAGTTTAAATTATGGAGGGAAATTTTGGTAGCGTGTTTTCACTATTCAGGATTCCTTTTGCCAATTCATATTGAGCAGATGACCTTTGCCGTATTACGAATCCCAGACTGGAGAAAAATTTTAGCATTCCTGCATTCACTACATCTTAAACAGACTTCGTTCTTCATCATTTAGATACAGACTTGAACTTCTGACTTCGTCGGTGATTCTTCGCTGACCACGTACATTGTTCGCTCAACATGCTCGAGTTCAAGGGTGGAGAGGGGTTGATGGTGCTCGTCGGTTAACTAAGCTATGCTCTATATAAATCGGTGCTCTCTATCTTGCCGCTATACTATTTCAGCAGAGCGTAATCTTTCTTAGGACTCTGGTCCTACTACACCGTTTCGAATTCCTCGCTCCTCGCCCATCCGTTTCTGCGGTCTTGTTCCAGTTGACGACACAACTTCCTTCTAAGACGCTTTTCCTGGTTGAAGTCACCAGTGCTGCGGAAACGGACAGGCAAAGGAGAACTCTCGGGAACTACCGGAGCACTTTTGCAGCATCACCGGCACAATTTATGAAGGGATCTTCGTAGCGCTTCTTCCCTCATCCGTACTCCAATATGAATAGACCCACTCTGGAGGGATCTTGTTCGGCGCTCTTCATCTATTAGATTTGCCTTCTGCATTTTCGACTAAGAAGGGACTTGCCGTCTTTCCTCTTTTGTGCAGCCGTATCCCATGGCTGAAAAAGACTATGCAATGGTTAGAGTCGAATGCAATGTTCCGTCCTTAGATTTTCGAACGGTTGGCAAAGCAGTGTTTCTAGTCAAACTAAACCTCGCACCATCTCCTTATTTGTTTTTTGGGTTTACTGGAGGTTGACACCTACCGTAAGCTGGAAGCTTTAATGATTGATTGAACGTGAAGATAAATGTCATGATAAAGTTCACATAAATCAGCCATCCGTTTACTGATGTTCGTTTGCTCTGCGGGATAATATCATTTTCCACGCTCATCAAACCGTCGTTGGGGTCCCATCGTCGCAATAATGATCATCGACGCATTAAGTTCACCATTGGAAACGTTCCTTGTGCTCGCCTCTGGTTTCATAGGTGAGCATTTACGATCCAGTGTTTGCATCTTCTGCGATCCCTTAGTCGTGCAAAGGCGAATCTAAATCACATTAAGCCAAATTTCTCCATTAGATTGCTTCGTCGCAGCCATGGCGCATCTTTTCAGATTTTTCTCATCAACACCACAGCAATAAACGATATTTTGACCGTGCGGTTTCTGGGCTGTCTTTTCTGTAGTGCAGCAACCAGCGCACAGAGATATGGCAGAAGCTTTGACACAGTTGCTTGTTGGAGTTTACTCGATAATGTTTAGGAGTACAGCTCCGTGACTCGTTGAGCCCTTCTAGTAGCTATGTAACAGTTCATAACGCTGATCGAGACATCCACTCTGCGTCATGTACTTCATTTGTGTTTGTAGTTTTGTGCAGTATTTTTTTCCATCCAGTTTGTGTTGTAGGAATGAAGTGTGCATGACTCACTCTCTATCAAAAAAAAGTGTAATTAAAAGGACTGGAAAGTCTGTTTAAATGACATCACAAAATAGTCTTGAAGGTGTGTATGAGGAAATGAACGGTGTAGAGATGAACGCTATCACACAGAATAGCAAGTGCCTTGAAAAACGGCGTGGGAAACAGCTTCATCGATCGAATTTTCAATGGGGTAGCTGACAACGTCCCACATATGCGAACGCACGCATATGCGTTTGTCAGCGCTGGGGAGGCAGTGGCAGCAACCCATTGATTGCAGTAGGTGCATCTTAGGAAAATTCAATCGCTAAAACTGTTTTCCACTCCGTTTTTCAAAACAATTAGGGGGAGTCGAGCGTGTTCGCGTTCATACTAGTGATCTACACTCCTAAAATTAATCTTTGGTGGAGCGGTCTTACCTTCATCAATTTTGTGATATTCTGCCTTAATGATTATTAAGACAACGGTACACTCGCCAAAAACTTGCTTCTGTTACAGGGTAGTTGAGTTTTCTTTAACACGAGGAGAAAAATCCGTAGCTGTAATAGCGTAAAGAGGGGTGTCCGATGTTTTCAATCAACAGTTTCATCTGATGTGATGCAGATTCATTCCATAATCTCTTTACAGAAGTCGTCTTTATGCAGCGTCTACAGCAACAAAACGACTTTCCATCCTCTCAGTCAAACACAGTTACCAATATTCAGTCTTTCTTCGAGTGCTGCGACGTTTTCGCACTTGCCAGGGTATCGAAATGGTATTACTTATGGTAGGTGCTGTTGTATTTTTTAGTTCGTTTTTCTCCTTCTTTTAGTCCCTCTTCCTTTCCAGCCCACACATTTTTTGTTTTCAATTGATTTAACATAACATTGTGATATGCTGCTGCTCGGCAAGGTCGTTTTATTTCAACTATCCACTGGTTTTCGAGAACTCATTCCGGTGCTTTATAAAACTGGGTAAATGACTGAAAATAGCTGCAAGCAACCTGTCCTCTACTTCTGCGGTTTCTCTCGTTGAGATCTCCAAGTGTGTTGAAGCAAGACTTTAGTGTAAAGCGCTCTGTTGGCAAATTGATGTTAATCGATCGTATCTGTAAATTATGTTTACGCACTCAAGGTGCCATTTGAAGTAGCTTCAAAAATATTTGAATTCGATTTAACTTGGTTTTTTTCACAAAATAAGGATTTTTCTTTCTGTGATAAAAGGTAAACAGGTCATTCAAAATACAATAAAATACAATGAATAATCCGCCTGTAAAGCATTTGTAGTGCGATGGTAAGAGTTCACCAATACGTTTGCTCGATACCTCTCAATGACCGCCAAAGACCAGTCAAGTTTCTCAGGCCTTCGGCGCCAATACATTAGTATCTAACTCGTCTGCGATTATAGAAACACTGATTTGATAGTCATTCGGTCCCCGTAAGTTATTCAATAGACCACATTCTCGTCCGCAAAACCTCAAACGGTCTTGTATTAAAGTTGAACGTGTTGAATAGATCCCAGATGGGCTAGTCAAACACGTTATCCCTTATCTCTCACGTCACTCTTCTTTTCTTGAGTTATCAAAATAGTCCGCAATCAAAAGCTTTTTGTCTCCCCACTCTTTTTATTGAGTTTTTTTTTTCATTGGACCTACCTAGTACTAATCAAGTGGAGTTTTATGACGATATTTATTTATTTATTTATTCAAACGCCTGCATGTGTGCCATAAAACAGAAAAAAAGATTAAGATGGAACAGAGTTCACTAGAATTTCGCTTGAATTTTACCCAACAAGGCTGGCCCTTTAAAGCATGAGGAGTGGTGGGTTGGCAGGTCATTCTCCTGCTACAGAGGGTGAGAAATCTTCACGCGAGATCCTTTTCCCATACCCAACGCCACGGTAGATAACCGGATACCAGGGTTTGGGTGAGCAACTTAACCTCGAACGGAGGAGTCCGTACGGAACCCTGGGCGAACGGGTGGGGGGGACCTCAAGCGCAAGGGCTCACCAACTTTGCTATCCTTGAACGGCTTTCCACCACCAGGAGAGAATAAGGACCAACTGCAGGGACGAATTGAAAAGGAGTATATCAAGACAGAATTCTAGCTAGCTAGTGTCATAATGAACAACAGCAAAGGAGGAATCAAAGCTGTGAGCTAAAAGCAGATATCAATCCAATGCTTATTGTGGTCGCTTGTTATAGGAGGAACTTGCTCCACGTCTCTGAAACAACGAGATTTTAGGCCTCCCTCATACCTAGAATAGGTAGAACATTTAGTTCGGATAGCCTGTTTTTGAATATCTTCGAGTTTGGACTAGACATAATTTCAGCTGGAAGTAGATTAATCCAACGTGCAACTCTACAGAAAAAGGAGTTAAACATAGTTGAGAAGAGTTTTCGTCTGAGTTTAGAGTAGTGCAAATTGAAGCTTCCTGTTCTCCCGCTTGTTGGACGGAAAACCCAATACTTGCTTGCCTTTAGCTTAACTTCCATTCGTAGGATTCGAAAACCTAAAACTAAATCGTTCACTCTTCGTCTGTACTTCAAGCTCTTTAATTTCAGCGCGTTGAGTCGAATTTCATAGGAGGGAAGTGTGTCAGGGTAACCCGGATCGGGAAAGCATCTATAATAAACCAGCCTAGTGAAAATTTGTTGTACTTTCTCTAACTTCTTGATGTCCTTTTTCAAGAATGGACTCCAGACTGGCGTAGCGTATTCTAGATGTGGCAAAACGTACGTCTTGTAAAGAAATATTAGTAAATCAGGGTCTTTAACGTGCACACTCCTCATTATTATGAAAATAGACGACAGAGCTTTTTTGGTGACAAGGTCAAAATGAGTGGAAAAGTCGAACGATTCATCAATAATTACCCCAAGGTCTCGAACTTGCTCTTGATATTGAATAGTTGTTGAATTGCAGAAGTAGGGAATCTGATGAACCTCTCCGAAATGCAAAGCTACTGTTTTGGAAAGATTTAAAGGTAGATCCCATTGTCTTGACCATGATACCGTTCTCTGGATTGCCAGCGAAATCATGTTGTGGGCGAAAGTTTGGTCATTAGGTCGATACGAAAAATATATTTTGATGTCGTCCGCGAACATTTGAACTTTCATGTCAGGATGGGTTTTCAAATAGCTGGGAAGGTCAGCAGTGTACGCGAGGAAAAGGAGCGGCGAGAGTGCAGTGCCTTGCGAAACGCCGGTTTGCAATGTATAACGCTTGGAGTAACTGTTATGAACCTTTACAGTCATGTGTCGTTCTTGAAGATACGATTTCAACCAACTGAGCAACTGTCCGCGAACTCCATAGTTTTTGAGTTTAAAGAGAACCTTTTGTGGTTTACCATGTCAAACGCTTTAGACAGGTCGAATAATATTACATCAACTGACTTCCCTTTGTTTACCTCGCTCATCCAATCATAGACCGAATCGGACAGTAGTGAAGTAGTGGAGGATCCAGATTGGAAGCCATGTTGTTCGAAAGGAATGACATCTCTTGATGATAGCCGCTCGTTTAGTTTTTCTTTGATTATCTTTTCCAAAACTTTGCTTGCGGAGGATACAATACTGATGGGGCGAAAGTTCGAGAGAGCGTCAGAATTGTTTTTTTTTTTTTTTGGCTGTTGCGGTAATAAGTGCCTCTCTCCAAATGTTAGGAACTTCACTGAAGATAAGCGACGCATTAAAAATATGAGCAAGAGGAAGACACAAAACATTTGCACATTTTTGGTAAACTACCTGGGGAATACCATCGTAGGGACACGAAAACGAAGGATTTAAACGTTTTAGAACGGTAAGGACTTCATTTGGATAGATGACAAAGTCGAAGGACCTTTGAGGAACCTGAGTGGCAGAGGAATCAGTAGTTGGCAATGGAAGATTATGACTTCTTTCATTCAGTTTTAATGAGTAGTTAGAAGCGAAGAATTCAGCAAGTGCGTTAGCTTTTTCGAGATCGGTTTTGATCAAATTCCCATTGTCAGTCCTCAACACAGGCAGTTTTTGTGCTTGTTTAATTCTTTTGGCGAAGAAGTTATGAAACTTTTTCATACATGTTTTCGACAAACGCCGCTCACGATATGTAAGGTATTTTTTCATGTGATAGTCAAGACCAGCGCAAATTTTTCTATAGAGAGCGTTGTTCAAAGGGTTATCAAGTTGGTAGAAGAGTCGATTCTTTTGGTCAAATAGATTTCGTAAATGCAAAGGATAAGTAGGTACATAATTTTTGTTAAACTTCAGCGGCACAAACTTGGCTAAACTATCGTACATCACTGGGCAAAAACGACGATACATTTCTGCAATCGACTGATAGTTGTCGAAAACTTCCAGCCAGTCCACACGAGCGAGAAATTTACGTAACTCGGAATAGTTTACGCGACTGAAATCTGGCAAGGGCAGATAGAGGCGTTGATCAGTATTAAAGTCGAACATGAAAGAAACAACATTGTGATCGGAATTGGCAAAGGGAGGCAGAATTTCGATACCAGTGATACTAAATCCGGAAGAAAGAACGGGGTCGAGAATGGGATGTAAACGAATGGGAGCATCAATGTTTTGGGCTAGATCACAGCTTTCCAATAAAGCTTTGAAGCGTTCAGTAGTGGAATTGCTATGTTTATTCATGTCAACATTGAAGTCTCCCACAATTATGATTTTAGGAGACGAAAGGCAGAGTTCAAAAATAGAATCAAACAAGGTATCATCATCAGTCTTAGCAGAATCTGGGGTCGATAGGTAACTACAAATTTGAGAGAATGTGGTGTGGAAGGAGAGAGGAGTTCAAGACACAGCATATCAGCAGCCATTTGAGGTTTGAGTGGAATGAGAACCGCGTGAAATTTGTCTCTAACTATACAGCAGACACCTCCACCTTTTTGAAGCAGCCTGTCTGAGCGAAACACGAAGTATGGTAAATCGGCTATTAGTTCAGAATCGGAAATTGTAGAGCTGAGCCATGTTTTAGTAACGGCTAATACATCAGGTTGGTGCAGACGAAGAAAAGAGTGAAAAAAGTGCAATTTGTTTACTATGCTGCGTGCGTTAAACAAAATACATTTTATCTTAGAGAGAGGTCCACGCTGGATTATAAGTTTCCCGTCATTGGTTTGCGGGGAAGTTCAGTGATGTGGGTGAGAGTATCTTTGTAAACCACCCACTCACGCGTAGATGACCGTTCATTTCTCAGACGAGCCTCGTGCCTTAACTCATAATCCCGTTTTCGTTCTGCCGCGGTCATGCTTTTACGTACAAATATGTTCGAAAAGCTTGTGCTGCGTAGGAGATGCGCTCTTGACAGAGCCTTTGCCCAGTGGGAGCGAGAAAGGAGTACATCTTTAACAAGACGTGGCTTGTTAGCGTTAAACTTTCCCAACCTACAAGCTACTTCGGGTAGGTAGTCAACTTCAGGCGCATCAAGGACATTGGACACTTTTTCTTCTAGGTCCCTCTGTCTTTCTGTCAAAGACCTATCAGCACCCAATTCCGCTAAGCCAGTGATCACAATACTGCGGCCCCTCTTTTCAGCTTCAACTCCATCAGCCATTTTTTGTGTGATTTTTGTTTTCAAGGCAAGAACCATCTTCTCAATGACAGGATCTGTGTTTCTTTCCAAAATTTCGTTGATGATTCCGGCACAAGAGAGCGACTCGATGTCAATCTCATCATTTTTGGACTGAGAAACGGTTTGAAATGTCGAATGAGTGCTGATAGGTTCTTTCGTTTTGCGGGAATTACGGAGAGTGCGCTGAGTAGATCCAGGCATGTTATAAATAATCAATACTGACGATTTGCAACAGAGAAACGCGAAAAACTGAGTTCGAGACGTGAACGGAAGGAGTTAGCGTGAAAAAGGAAAACGAGTTAGCAGAACCAAGAATGTGATGAAAAATGTGAGTGAAATGATAAGATATAAAATTTGTGAAACTTTAATTTATGAAACCAAAGAAAATGGAAAAAAAAGTTAGAATACAGAGAACTGGATAAGCAGCCGCACGCTGTGAGTGTACGATATACAGGATAATGCTCCAATACCGTCGAATGGTAATAGGCGCACTTAAATCGTTCGATAGATGTTCTAGGATTGAAGATGAATCAAGCATTCTTATTATATTGAATTTAGTGGTGCTTGTGGACATTGGGTATGAATGACACAAAGTTGCATATCCTTCTTTCTTCTGATTTTTATTCTCTTCTTAGAAAATGAACACATAGCAAAGGCGTAGACTATGAAGAAGCTAGAGCTACCTCTGCTTCTTCTGAAACAGATAGCTTCCATAAAATGTGGAATGAACAACTACAAAGTTGTGAAAAGTTAAGTCGAAATGCAAAGGTCACCAACAACTCTGTGCGCAGCATGAGTAGGAGTTGGTTCAAAGAGTCTCCTTTCGTGCAAAACTTCTAAAAGGAAGATAGAAGCGAGGAGTCACAAAAGCGGCATCAAATTCCACTAACGACGCTGGAATGATTTCGAGAGAATGGGTTTCCAGTGCTTTAAGTGCAAACTGATGGATGTAAATCATTCGATTTTGATGTTCCAGACGGGTTGTTTTAGTTTCGACAATGTGAAGAATAGCTGTTTTTCAGGAACGATTTTTGGCGGTAGACGTGTAATGATTTCGAGCCTTCTCAGAGGGTAAGAACGTGCAGCATGTGCTTCTATCGACGCAAAGATGATCGAATCCTTTTAATCACTGCGGTTAACATAACGATCGCAAATTCTAACAGTTACACCTCTAATGTACCGCGCAGACAATATGCTGACTTGAAAAAGCTCAATTTTGGCTTACCTTTCATATCTGACGACTCTCAAGGACCAAGTGAGACTTGTGGAAGTACCTTACACAATTTTCAAGAAGCAGTTATTTTGCAATAGAATATACAACAGATTTTGCATAACTCCAAACTGCGTAACATGCCCATTCGGCTCTTAATTTCGTGCAAAGCATGTGGGGAACAAAATACTTTGGTGAAACAAACCGATCACTTCGTGTTCATATGAAAGAACATCTAAATGGGGTGAAACACTCGAACGCAACAACCCCTCTTGGAGTTCATCGAAGACTTAGTTAGATACTTAAAGACTGTGGCTTTATTAATATGCGGCAATTTTCATAACATTCGGTAACCACGTAATTCTTCGAGAAAAAAACGAAAAAGTGCGGACACGTCTGTTTTCGTTTTCTGGCGAAGTACCGTGGCTACTGTAGTTTGCAAAGGAAATGCATTGTTCAGATTTTTCGGGAGTGTTGAAGAGTTTTTAGCTGGAATGACCAAAATTTCCATAATTTCTATACGAATTTTTTGAAAAGAAAAAAATAGTGGTTCTTACTTCTCGCGAACGAGCATTAGCCGCTCAATAATTGTAAATGGAAGCAATATCATCGCCCACTTGAGATGGTGTTTTAGGTACGAGTTGTTGAGGCTACGTGGCGCGTTCCCAGGTTACGGATAATGGGCTAGTCGCGGACCAAAAACGACCTTGTACCTGCCCTGAGGCGCAGGTGGATTCAGTTGATGGACTCCCTGTTTCTGCTATGCCAGGATCGGCTCATAATATTACTGTATCCCGCACGTCGGTCCGGCCAAAAGCCTGCATTCAAGTGACTGGGAGGTGCAAGGGAGGCGGTTTGGAGTCGCCTCCAACAAATAAGCTCCACATTTCCACTCCGGGAGAACGCAACGTTCTCCCGAAAACTCACGGGAGTAGAGGCTTGCAACCTGCCCATGTGTTTTAAATTTTTATGCAAAGCACAGTAATGAAAAATTGTGCTTTCCTCCTGATTCCGAAGGAAAGTCTGGTATGGTAGCACCAGGAAAGACGGGGTTGCAGGAGTCATGTAGGCTACCGAAACGGAAAAGTACTAGGATGACTACCTATGCTTAAAACGCCCGTACGCGTGCATAGGATGCGGCCATTGAAGATCTGATGAAGCAAGCCAGGAAGTTTAAGTAACGACGTCATCGGACTGACCGAGATGAGGCGACGCCACCCAATGAACGCCGTGTATGACACTGGAGAAGAACTGTTCTTAGAAAATGCGACAGTAGAGGAGTTGGTGTTCTTGTCAACACGAATATGGCAATAAACGTCGACTCTTTCGAACAACTAACGTCCCGAATCGGACGTTTACGGATGAGAATATGTGGTTCAACGCCAGCTTTGATAATCTTCGTCGCTTACGGTCCAACATCAAGCTACGAAGAAGAAGTCGAAGCTTTGTAGATGGACGTGGAGTTCTACAGATAAGATCATACCTTCTACAAAGCCATACTTGGCGATTTCGACGCCAAAATTGACTCCATAAGAACACTTGAAGAACTTCACATCGCAACCCACGGCCGTCAATGGAATGAGCAGAGAGAGGGTGGCGGTCACCTGTTGGAGGGTACCATTATGAAATTGGCCACATCATCGTGGCACATAAAAGGCTTTGCCTGATGAATGTTGTTGTTGTACCAAAGTTTTATACGGGATCGGACCATTGCCTTCGAGAAATATTGTCTTTCACACGAAGAAAAGAGATCAATGTTCACAAAGCGAACTCCTAGAACTATCATGAACTGGGATCTTTTCGCTTCGTTTGTCGGCTTTTGGGAAGATACCGTCACGGACAACATCGGCGACGAATATGAACGGCTTGTAGAACATCTTAACGACTGTACGAGAAAGCGAAGGGTTTGAAAATCACCAAGAGACCCCTGTCTCCGGAAACTATAGAGCTTATACGTTAGCGTGGAGCTGCACGAGCTGCAGGCAACCATGAATTCACGTCCAAGCTCGCAAGGCGTTGCAGAGAGGCGATAAAAGAAGACTTCAAAGAGAGAAGAGCAGACTGAAGCGCAGTGCAGAGGCAGGAAGAAGCATCCAGAAGAAGCATGCACGTCGGAACTTCGCCAATTGTAAAACAGACTGCTCTCCGGATCCAGATGGAACAACTATAGCATTGAGAGAGGGGATGGAAAAAGGTCATTAACGACTTCTACTCAGATCTCTTCCACAGCCACTTCATCGTGCCTCCTCACCATCTGAGGGAAGATGAACATGTCATTCCAAGGGTCCTTCCTTCCGAAGTCCGACATGTCATCATGTCGGTGAAGAATCGTACTTCACCTGATTCTGACATAATCAAGCTTGGCTCTGAAGTACCTACCGCCAGTCCTCATCAACACACTAGTAATGCTCTTAACTCGTTATCTCAGAGTGCGAGGTTCCTAAGCAATGGAAAACCAGCAAGACCGTGCTGTTTCTTATGAAGGGAGACCCACAAGACATCGGCAACTATCGCCCAATCTGCTCACTGTCTTTCATCTACAAACTCCTTACAAGAGTAATCCTAAACAGTATAGAAAGAACATTAAATGAAGGACAGCCATGCGAGGAAGCAGAGTTTCGAAAAGGGTTCAGTACGGTTGACCACATACACACGGTTCCAAAACTCATGGAAGTATCGTGAGAGTACAAGATGCCGCTGTGTCTCACTTTCAACGTTTTGAAGAAATCCTTTGATACAGTTGAGAACAAAGCGGTCGTGGAGGCCTTGGACAACCAAGGCGTCTCTCCTCTACACATAAAGATTCTTAATGAGTTGTATAGCAACTTCACAACCAAAATTTCCCGTTCTACAATAATATCATAATCGATGTGATGAGAGGGTTCGTCAGGGTGACAAATTTTCACTCAAAATATTCTGTGCCACTCTCGACAACGCAATTGGAATGGGATAACATGGGAGTGGAAGTTGCCGGCGGGCGTTTACACCGTCTTCGTTTCGCTGATGACATCGTTCTTATCGAGCATTGATCAGGCGGAACAGATGCTGGCCAAATACCGAAACATGTAAAAAGATCGGTCTTCAGCTGAACCTTGACAAAACGATGTTAATGAGAAACGGATGGGTTTCTGATGTCCCATTCATGCTCAACGGAACGAATATATCCGAATGCTCCAACTATGTATATCTAGGTCGGGAAATCAACATGATGAACGAACTATTCAGCAGCACCGTTCTTCCAGCTTCGACCTACGCTTCATAAACGTGGGCGTTTCGCAAGTAAAAGGAAAATGCTATCAGCGTCATAGAGCGCGGAATTGAAGTGATGATGCTAGGAGTAACCCGCTTTACGCAAGTGAAGGAAGGGATTCGAAGTTCACTCCTACGTTACCGGTCGAAGATCAGAGACACTGCCGCATATACCAAAAAAAAGCAAAATTGGGTGGGCCGGACACGTGATGCATTTCAACGACAATCGTACCAATGCCGTAAACGATTAGATACTGCGCGACATCAGACGCACAGCTGGAAGACCGTCGACTCGCTGATCAGACCTCTTTAGGAAGTCCCTCAAAGAGAATATGATGGTCTTTGAGGCCACGAGAAGAGATACCACTAGGCAGCACTCGCGCGCGATCGGAACAGATGGAAGTATTATTGGTGCTCGAGCAAATCGATGAACAACGGGAGTGCAGGTGATACAGGTGTTTGGTTCATGTAGTTTTGTTCTTCATTGGCAAAATACTTGAGCTCACTGAAATCGAGCACAAGGACAGGTGATAACATGACTGGATTTAAGTAGTCCAGTACTCTTATAGAGTGTGCAAAAGAGAATATGTGAATATGAGCAATTCAGCTCTTTAGGATTAACTTAATTTTTCATACAGACTTAAATCAGTCTAACGACCATGACTCGACTCGACCATGATCTTGACTTAATCGGCGGGCTGATGTCATCGCATCATCGATCTTCTGCTAGAGCTTGCACAGAATCAATCCATTCGTCGCTATTTCATATCCTGCGAACTCTTGCGTCTCGCCTGAACTGCCTATCCACGAGGAGTATCCTCAGGTCCTCTTTCACCACCTCAGTCCAGAACTTCCGTTCTCGGCCGGCTGGCCTCTTCCTGCTTAAACCCGACGGACTTCTTAGAACTCGTCGAGCGGGGCGATCTGCTGGTCTCCTTAATATATGACCAAAGAAGTGAAGACTATCTACTCTAGCCAATTTCGATGGCAGTGCAAGATGTTCATATCTTCTAAGTGTCATCCGCCGGTAAACTACATCAATTTCTGCGCAAAAATCTTCACTGTGGCATACCCTAGGCCAAAAGTAGCCAAGTAGTCGTCTAAGCAGCTTTCGTTTCTTGCAATCAAGCCTCTCCATCCCTGTAGATGGAGCTGCCGTCTCCGATCCATACATCATGATGGGGCGAATTGCGGATAGGTAGACTCGCAGCTTAACTTCGTTGGTGATGTGGGTCGACCACAGACATTTCGTTAAGGTGTTAAACGCAGAAGTGGCGTTAGCGTATCTTTGCTGAACATCTCTCTCGTGGCTGCCATCGTTCTTCAGCGTACAGCCCAGGTAACAGAACTCATCGACGAGTTCTATCGGTTGTCCGTCCACCCTGACTTCCGCTCGAGGTCTCGAAGAGATCCACATCTGCTTGGATTTATCAGGGCGTAGACGTAGTCCATAGGCTGCAGCCAGCTTCGATACAAAGTTAACAACATGTTGAAGTTTCGTACTGCTTTTCGCAAAGATAACAACATCGTCAGCCTACTCGAGATCTCAAGAGGTGCACCTAATACTGTTAGAATTATATCGGCAGGACAATGATCTACTGTTCTTCGCATAATGTCGTAGATGGCGAAATTGGACAGGAAGGCTCCTGCCACTGCCCCTTGTCTTACTCCAGTTACCACTTCAAATGGTGTTGTACATCCGGCTGGTGTCCGAACTGCAGCAGTTTTTCGCTGATTTATGTCATCAAGCAAGCGAACAAACTTTCCTGGTACTCCATCGGTGCGGAGCGCATTGAGAAGACGGCCTCGGTGAGGAGAGTCGAACGCGGCTTCAAAATCCAGAAACGCTAGTTGCATTGGCTTCGAATACCGCTGCCAGGTTTCGATCACTCTCCTGACGATGAACACCTGGTCAGCCTAGATCGGCCAAGACGGAAGCCAGCTTGCCCATCGCCCGTTGTTCCTTCGTGATGTTTAATGAGTCGGTCCAGGATAATGCGCTCCAATACCTTGTACATAAAATGCAGCAAAGAGATTCCTCGATAATGCCTAGGGTCCGTGACGGATAACTTCTTGTGGAGGGGAATTGTGATAGCGTGTCTCCACGAATCAGATATCCTTTCGTTTATCCATATTGAACGGATGATCTTTTTCATCTCACGAATCCCAGACGGAGGAAGATATTCCAGCATTTCTGCGCTAATCCCGTCATCTCCACCAGATTTTCCAATCTTCATTTTTTGAATACAGACTAGAACCTCCGACTTGGTCGATGGCTTCTCGTTGACCGCATATGTCAGCCTATGAACGTGCTCGAGTTCGGGAGGTGATGGTGCTTGCCGGCTCAACAAGGTCTTAGATCCTTCCAAATTGGAAGGGTTGCTTCACCGACAGCTACTCCATTGGCAGTGTTGAGGACAAGAGAACATCTTTTCATTTTGCCGCTATACTGTTTTAGTAGAGCATAGGCTTTCCGTGGGTTCCTGTCCTCCCACGCTTTCTCAAACTCCATCGTTCTTGACGTCCGCTCGTTATCGCGGTCTTGTTGCAGTTGACGACGCAACTTCCTTCTAAGACGCTCTTCCTGGTTGAAGTCACCAGCGCTGCGCGCGGCACATACAGAATTGTACGTGGATTTTGTTTCCGCAGATGCAAGGCAAACTTCTTCCTCGGCAATAGAACCGGGAGCGTTTTATTTGCAGCGTCCTGGATGCACTTTGTGAAGGAATCCGCATCGCTAAGCTTCTTCCTGGTCCGTACTCCAACATGAATAGACACATGTTGGCGGAAATTCGTTCTGTATTCTTCATCTTTCAGACCAGCCATGTCGATTTTCAGTTGAAGAGGAACTCCTCGGTTTCTCTTGTGAACCGTATCTTGAAGCTGAGAAGAACTGGACGGTGGTCAGTGTCAAACGCGACGTCCCTAACAGCTCTAGATTTTCGGATATCTGACTGAGGAATGTTCCCCGCCAGAACATAGTCGAGCTGAAGCTCAAGAGTCCTCATCTTCCGCTTGCGCTGCTCTTCAGGCGTTAAAAGGGTTGATCCCTACCACGTGAGCTGAAGCTCGATGATTCCTCTTAAACGTGGAAGCGATGATGAGACCCGTCTGTTCGCTCAACTCGACCAGACGGTCACCATTGGTCGACGTGCGCTGGATAATACCATTTTCCTTGCACATCAGATTGCTTTTCGAGTTCCGTCTTCGCATTTCCGTCAATTCCGACAATGACCACCTGCTGGCTTGGTATTTTAGACACCAACGCAGTGAGTTCATCATAGAAGGCGTCCTTACTGTTGTCCTCAGCGGTTTCCGTAGGTGCGTAAGCACTTACGATCGAGAGTTTACGTCCTCTGCGATCCCACAGTCGTAGAAAGGCGCATCTAGACGAAGTTGAGCCAAATTCCTTCTCCAGGTTGTTGTAATCGTTCCTCAGCTATCGCGCAGCCATCTACTTTGTTCTCATCAGCATCGCCGCAGTATATGGTGTAATTTTCGATGCTGATGACGGGCCGAGCTCTCATGCGCGTTTCCTGCGGTGCAGCAAAAGGCACCCAGAGATATCGCAGAAGCCTGCATAGAGCGGCTTGTTGGAGTCCACTCGATAGTGTTCGGCAGTTCAGCGTGACGAAACGAATGGTTGTTGCCAAAGATTCCATGCTCCCTTCAGGCAGTTGACCTTTCAGGTTATGAGCTTTGGCGATGTGCTGGAGGACAGCTGCTTTTTGCCATGTATGAAAATCATTCGCCATATAATAGTTCGGGTTATATAGCTCGTACGTTCCCAATGCGTACACTCGAACGCCTGATTGCGTTTACTCAAAGGAGGGCCACCACGTGCAGGTAGCAGTTAGACTCGTATACGCGGCCCTCTGACGACGACTATATGTCTAGAATATCTCACTGTCCAACAACAGGATTGATTGTTTTGTTCCAAGCTCACTTATGTTGTGAAGTTACAAAACAGTGTTAGAAGAGTAAGCTGTGTTATAACGAGCAAGCTACAGAAGTTCCGAATACATCACTAATGGGCCAACCGACATGTGGAAATGAAGCACTACCACCCAGATTACGACATCGCGCTTCCTTAGGCATCAGTGAACGGGACGACGTGTTAGAAGTGCTAGATCCTCTTTCTGTAAGTGAATAATTTCTCTTTGGCAGAGTCTATAACGTATTAAGTGGTGTCTATTGAATACTACATGAATAAATTGAATTTAGGCAGTGTCTCTCAGAAAGCATCCTCTTTCAAGTGTTTCAACTGTCCCACTCGACCAAAATTTCATGGCACGCATGGAACAAATGGAGATATTGTATTTGGAAGCACCTTTTGCTGAGTCAGTTCCTTTTCCGCTATTCCGTTTAATTTTTGACATATTGAATATCTTTTAGTCGTTCACGATGCGATCAGATGGTAGCGAAGTGCAGAGGTGATATTGCGAGTGCTCTCCGCGAATTGAAAGTCAAACACCTTATTGATACCAGGATTGCGGATGACAGAGAAAAAGCACGTAAAGCTCTTGAGTCAAGTTCATGGGATCTCAATGCTGCAGCAGAATTTCTACTGATGACTGCTTCGAGCAAAAAGTGAATATCGTAGGAGAAGTGCGAACAAATGCGTTGCAAAGTTTGGTAAATGCTATCCTGCTGCGCTCATGCTTATTGACATGTGAGCTGCATCTAGGACATCATCTCTTTAACAAAGCTTTATCACGAAAGCTCTGTTGTGCGAGCGTTACTTCCTACACTATTTGGTATTGTGGAATTGTCTATTTTTTGTTAAGCGTTTGTTGAGCTGCAAACTGTTCAAATTATTTTTGTTATGTTTCTGTGGATTTCGGGTCCTCTTACATTATGCTCTATCGATTTCAATAGGCAGACTAGTGAGATAATTGCTCACTGTTCATTCCCACACTTTGCATGTGCTATTACCTGTTCCAGTTCGTTTTGTCTCGTATACCAATATAAGCCTGACTTTGGTTGATGTGGATGTGACGGGACCAACATATAGTAGTGTAAAAACTCTATGAAGCACAGTGCAGTTGCTTAGACGGTTGCGCTCGAAGCGGTGCGGTGGAGCGCAACGGTTGAAATTAAAATGGCAAGCTGCTGCAATGAACGGTGGTAGCACGCAAATGCATCGTGCTTCATGTCTCTTTGACCCGACTATATGTTGTAGGAGGTGGTTCTTCTCCGAGTGCAGACTCGTACAGTCGTCTAGACACCCGTTTGAAGCTGGGCTACTTCTTCCCCTTTTGTACACTATCTTATAGTGAATACATTTATCTTATGATAAATATTTACATCTCTATATGATAGGAAATAATGGCTATTGTTCTGTCATGGAGATCCTTGGAGGACAGTATTGGGAGGATTTTACTTTTTTAACACTGTTGAAGAATTAACTGCTTTTTTGCGCACCAGCCCGCGTCGGCCCATCAAGCCAACCAACAGTCAATAAAAGAGCAGAATGTGAATTTTCAATATTAAGGAAATTCTGTGAACTAAAAAATCTAAGAAAACTAGAAAAAAGGTCCTGCAGGCGAACCGTAAAGTTTCTTCAATTTGGGAATAGCCGCTGTTTTTGACCATGACTGTCAAGAATGTTGAGCTATACCGTCAAACCGATCTCCTTGCACGACTGTGCTCCTCTTGTAGAGGGTAATCCAAATACAGATTTGCGATGTTTTAGGAAGCCTCAGAAACCTTAAAAACATTGTAATTATCCTAAGGCACACCAAACAACGTGCTGCACCTGAAATTTTTTCTCTGGGTCAGTCTCGGTTTTACCTAGTCCTCGGACTATCTCAAATCGAGAGACAAGTTGGAGGAATTGAACAGTAGCTTTAAAAAATATCAGAAAGTGATATGTAAATGATGGAGCGGGTGTAACGCAGTCAGTGTCCCGCTGTGACTGCACGAACGATAGATGGTTCAAACCCGCCCTGGTGCCAACCAAGTTCTTCACCCTCCGGTGTCTCCAAATTGGTACCAGAGTTGTCTGGGAAGATGAAAGCACTGACTTGACACAGCGGCTAAAGTAGAACGAATGGTTGCGTCCCCATGAGGATTGATCAACCCTCAATCTGCATTTTATCCCTTATATATACTATGGATGGGGCTGCGTAAACAAGTCTGATTGTTACCTGCAAGTGCCCTGCTCTTACTAGACGCAATCAGGCACTTGAGTATACGCATTGGGAACGTACGAGCTATATAACCTGCACTGCTATATGGCAAAAGCTTCCCACACATTACAAAAAGGTGCTGTGCTTATGCACCATGCCAGAGCCCATATCCTGAAAGGTCGAATGCCTGAGGAAACAAGGAATCTTTGGCGACAAAGATCCGTCTCATTACACTGAACTACCGGTCGCTGTCAAGTGAACTCCAACAAGCCGCTCTATGCAGACTTCTGTGATATCTGCATGCACCGTTTGCTTCATTGCAGGAAGCACGCATCAGGGATCGCCGTCTCAGCAGTATCGACAATTACGCCATCTACTGCGGCGATGGTTGATGGAAGGAAAGTAGGAGGCTGTGCAATAGCTGTCACGAGTGATTACAACAACCTGGTCGAGGAGTTGAGATCAACGTCGTCAAGATGCGCCTTTGTACGATTGCGGGATCGCAGAGGACTCAAACTCTGGATCGTAGGTGCTCACGCACTTGCGGAGACCGCAGAGGACCACAACAAGGACGCATTTTATGATAAGCTCAATACATTGGTATCCAACATACCAAGCCAGCAGGTGGTAATTGTTGGAATTGATGCGAATACAAAGATGGGACCTGAACAACAATCCTATGTGCTTTGAAGATGGTTCTATCCCATGGAGCAAACATCGGACAACAGAAATTGTCTGATAGACCTTTGCTAGCAGACGAACGAAGGGACAACCCCATTAACGCCAGAAGAGCAGCGAAAGCGGAAGATGCCGACTCTTAAGCTTCAGCTCAATTACGATCTGTCGAAGAACATACCTTTCTCAAATATCCGGAAATCTAGGGCTGTCTGGGACGTTGCATTCGATTCCGACAACCGCCCAATTCTTCTCAGCTTTATGGTACGGTTCCAGAAAAGATATCGGAGCTCAACATTAACTGAAGCTCGACTTGGCCGGTCTGAAAAACGAGTAATGCAGAAAGAAGTTCCACCAAGAGTATCGATCAGTATTGAATTATGGACCAAGGAGAGAGCGGACGACGCTGACTCTTTCTTTAAACGCATTCAGGAAGCTGAAAAGAAAACGCCCCCTGTTTTAACACCGAGGAAGAAGTTTGCCTTTGCATCTGCGGAGACAATATCCACGAAGAATTCTGTATGTGTTGCTTGCATTACTAGTGAGGTCACCCAGGAGAAGCTGAGAAGGAGATTGCGTCATCAACTGAAACGTGATCGTGAAAACGAATGGACGTCATGAGCGAAGGAGTTTGAGAAGGCGTGGGAGGAAAAGAACCGGAAAAGAGCCTATACTCTGCTAAGGCAATATAGCGGGATGATAAAGGGGTGATTGCATGGTATCAGGAGTAGTGTATTGTATCACGTGCAGGTTGTGTCGGAGTCGCTGTCGTGGAGGCAACTCGGCCCATCCGGAAGGAGCATTTTAACACTTTGCTGAACCGACAAACATCGTCAGTTCTTCAACTCGTGCACGCCCAAAGACAGACATACACCACGGTCAGCGAAAAGCCACCGACGGAGTTGGAGGTTCTGGTCTGTATTCAAGAAATGAATGAAAAATCTGGCAGAGACGGTGGAATTGGAAAGAAATGCTGAAATCTCTTCCTCCTGGGATTCGTGAGATGACGAAGATCGTCCGTTCAACATGGATTGATAAAAGGATTCCTGACTCCTGGTGACACGCTATTAAAATTCTCCACAAGAAGCTATCCGTTACGAAACACAGTAATTACCGAGGAATATCATTGCTGCGCGTAATGTACAACGTTTTGGAGTGGATTATCCTATATCGGCCAATCAAACATTCGCGACTGAAGAAACCACTCGGGACTAAGAGGCCGGGTTTCGTGACGAACTGACCGGGTGGACGGTCTACGATTGATCAGGTGCTCGTTGTGAGAAGGGTGATCCAAGTGTGGCAGCAGGATTCAAAGCCCTTACAATTAGTTTTGTTGGACTTCGAATGTGTTTCGATTCTTCTCACCGGAGCCATTTTCTCAACGCTCTTCGTGTCAGTGAAGTTTTAGGTAAATTCGTACGCCTAATAAACGACATGAATAGAAGAACAAGTGCTACGGTGGCTGCAGTTCGAAGACCAGCTGGATGTACTACACCGTTCAAAGTGGAAACTGGAGTAAGACAAGGGGACGTGGCCGGACACTCTCTGTTCAACTTTGCCGTCGATGGCATAGTGCGAAGGACAGTTGATCAGTGTCCCGCCGATTTCATTTTAGCACCTTCTGCACGTCCCTTGGTGGATCTCTAGTACGCCGACGATGTAGTAATATTCGCTTCTAGCAGCACGAAGTCACAACATGTTGATAACGTTGTATCGAAATTAGCTGCAGCCATCCGATCCACGTCTCCGCCCTGATAAATGCAAGCAGATGTGGGTCGCTTACCTGACGTCATGAACCAGCGATCAACTGCTGCTAATTCGGCATTCAACTGCAGTTCGAACACCAGGATGTACAACACCGTGTGAAGTGGTAAGTGGAGCAGAAAAAAGTACAATGGAAAAACAATTCCTGTTCAATTTTGCCATCGACAACATCATGCAAAGAGAAGTTGGTCTTGGTAGGTCCCGAGTGCGCCGATGACGTTGTTATATTCGCGGAAAACAGTTCGAATTTTCAACATGTCGTTAACCTTGTATCGAAATTAGCTGCAGCCTTCGAATTAGCGAGCGACTCCGCCCTGATAAATGCAGGCAGATGTGGATCTGTTCGAGACCCTCAACAGGAATCAGGAAGGACAGCCAACCTATCGAACTCGTGGAGTTGTAAGTTCTGTTATTTGGGCTGTATGCTGAAAAACGATGGCAGCTACGAGAAAGATATTCAGCAAAGATGCGCTAAAGCTAATTCGGCATTCAACTCATTGACCAAGTGCTTGTGGTCGACCCCCATCGTCAACGAAGTCAAGCTGAAAGTCTAGCTATCCGCAATTTGTCCTATCATGATGTACAGATCGGAGACTTGAGCAGCGCCATCGACGGTGACGGAGAAGTTTGAATACATGGAGATAAAGCTGTTAAGACGACTGCTAGCCTATTTTTGGTCGTTGGAATGCCATAACGAAGAGCTTTACTCGGAAGTGGACATAGTGTTCTGGCGAATTACACGTGGAAAACGTCCATGTCTTGCCCGGCCTTCTGAAGTAGAAGAAAATTTATTGCTATGACCGAAACAAAAAAGAACAGCAAAAAGAATCTTCCAGCAATTAGTTACAAGGGCTGTAAAAGTAGGAAGAATTGTTTTGCAACTATTTCCCTCCCCTTAATTAAACTTCAAAGCCCATATTCTCTTTTGGTCTCCCTCATTAGAGGGATCACAGCCAGTTAGTACTGTTTCTCTTGTTCCAGCGGTGACTCATAATGCTCTTGTATCCTGCACATCGGTCCGACGAAAAGCTTGCATTCAAGTAGATGGAAAGTGCAAGAGAGGTCGTTTGGAGTCATCTCCAACAACTAATTTCCTTTTGTCCATTTGGGACTACGCAAACTCGTGGTAGTAGGAGCCTGCAACCTACCCATGGATTTTAAAATGATATGCATTCCACAGCAGTGAGAAAGAGTATCCTGACCCCGGAGGAAGGCTCTAACGATAGTGCCAGGAAGGACGGGCTTGCAGCAACCATCTAGGCTACCAAAACAGATGATGGTTGATGATGATCTGTACTTACAACACGTAAGCGTGGAATGGAAGTGTTCATTGAACATCTGATGATGAAAGCTAGGATTCTTAAGTACGACGTCATCGGATTGACTTAAATGAGACGACGCCACCCACTGAACGCCGTATATGGCACTGGAGGGGAACTGTTCTTAGGAGCATGCGACAGAAGAGGAGTTGGTGGAGCTGGTATCCTGGTTAACACGAGTATGGCAATAAACGTCGACTCTTTCGAACAACTTACGTCCCGAATCGCACGTTTACGGTGGGAGGGGGGGGAGTGGGGGTGAAAATGTGATTCAATGCCAGCCTTGAGCGACTTCGTCATTTACACTCCAATATCAAACTACGAAGAGGAAGACGTCGAAGCTTTGTATATGGACGAAGTTGAAGTTCTACAGAGAAGATCATACCTTCTACAAGGCCATACGATTTCGACGCCAAAATTGGCTCTATAAGAACACCTGAAGAACTTCACATCGGAACCCATGGACTTCAATGGAATGAACAGAGAGAGGGGTTTTCGAGTCTATCGTGACGACCACGACCATCCATGGGAACTCGCAGTTCCGGGGCTCTCCTCTCTACACTGGACGTGGAGGTCACCCGTTGGAGGGTACCATTATGAAATTGGCCACATCATCGTCAGTAAAAGGCTTTACCTGATGAATGTTGTTGTTGTACCGAAGTTTTATACGGGATCGAACCATTGCCTTCTTCGAGGAATATTGTCTTTCACACGAAGAGAGATCAATGTTCACAAAGCGAACTCCTAGAACTATCATGAACTGGGATCTTTTCGCTTCGTTTGTCGGCTTTTGGGAAGATACCGTCACGGACAACATTGGCGATGAATATGAACGGCTTGTAGAACATCTTAACGACTGTACGAGAAAGCGAAGGGTTTGAAAATCACCAAAAGACTCCTGTCTCCGGAAACTATAGAGCTAATACGTTAGCGTAGAGCTGCACGAGCTGCAAGGCACCATGAATTCACCTTCTCTGCAACGCCTCGCGAGCTTGGAATTCACCATGAATTCCAAACTCGCGAGGCGTTGCAGAGAAGCGATAAAAGAAGACCTCGAAGAGGAAAAAGCAGCAATATTGGCCGAAACAGCAGGAACTGAGCAGAGCTGAGAGTATTCGCTACGATCTCCGGAACTTCGCCAATAGTAGAACAAAAGTGACTCCTCTCCGGAACCCAGATGAACAACTACAACGATTGAGAAGGGGATGGTGAAAGTCATTCACGACTTCTACTCATATCTCTTCGACAACCACGCTCACTTGCATCACCCGGTCCCGACAGAATCAAGTCTGAACATCTAAAGACCCTACCGCCAGTCCTTATCAACGCACTGGTAAAGCTCTTCACTCGTTATCCCTCGGAATTCAAGGTTCCTAAGCAATGTAAAATCAGCAGGACTGTGCTGTTTCTAAGCAATGTAAAACCACAGGACATCGGCACCTATAACCCAATCTGCTTTTGTCTGTCATCTACAAGCTCTTCACAAGAATAATCATACACTAGATAGAAAGAACATTATATGAAGGACAGTCATGCGAGCAAGTAGGGTTTCGAACATGGTTCAGTGACTACATGCACACTCTTTAGAACCACATAGAAGTATCGCGAGTGTACAAGCTGCCGCTATCTCATTTTCATCGACTTGAAGAAAGCCTTCGATTCAGTTGGGGCTGAAGCGGTAATGGAGGCCTTGGACAACCAAAGCATCCCTACTCCACACACTAAAGATTTTATGGGATTCTGATGCCTCATTCGCGCTCAGTCGAACGAGTATATCCGAGTGCTGCTGCTATCCATATCTAGGTCGGGAAATGATGAACGGCCTGACCTCCGAGCTGGGCAGAAGAGCGGAAGCGGCGAACGAGCGGCTTGGGGAGCATACAAGAGCATCGAGGATGTAGTGAGGAGGATTAAGAACATCCGGGTCAGTGCTCTCCTATTCAGCATCACCGTTCTTCCTGCTTTGATACACGCCTCAGAAACCTGGATAAGCTCGAAGAAAATGCGATCAGCGTTATAGAACCTGCAATTGAAACAGTGATGCTAGAAATATCCCGGTTTACGCAAGTTAAGGAAGGGATCCGCGCATGGCAGAGAAAGTAAAATTAGGTGCTCCACTTTGGACATTTGGCACTCCACCTACTTGTTTGAGAGACAGGAATTAATAAGCATCTGAAAACAAATTTAATATATCCTCGTGGAGCGATAAATTCTCTTCCAAATGAAATGTGGGTTTTTTCTCTCCTATATCCATTCTTCACTTTAAAAAAACACTGAAAACTTACTCCTCAACCTAATACATGAATTGCTGGAGCAGAGGGGGTAGAAGAAAGCACATGAATAAAAGATTCGCAAATCTAAACGAATAAAACTTTTTTCAGAGTTTAGGAGATTAGTGAGAATCTTGTGACTTTTCCCAGCCCATTAAAAAGGGTAAACTGAACTCAGAAGAATGGTATGGCCAAAGTTACACAAATTCGGCAAAATTGAATCACAAATGCCGAAAATGGAAGATCTGGACTGAGGTGCTGAAAGAGGACCTGAGTATAGTAGGGTCAAAACGATATAAAACATTGACTACCTTTGATGCAGCTGCAGTGGCTTACGGGACAGCTGGAAATGCTGATATAAGGTCACATTAAATCTTTGTTACCATTTATCACCTCCAAATAAGCTCACGTTATATATAGATGATCATAATACAAAAAAAACGCAAAAAAAAATTACAAAAAAAGACATAATAACTGCTGTCGTATTTCTAGCTACAACTTTTCGCCTTTTATTGCTCTCATAATCGTAACGTGACTATAGATAACTATAGATGTGATGTTTTTCGGATGTAAGTTCTCTTTTGTAGAAATGAAATTAACATCAAATCTCAGAATCTGGGTTCATGATAGTTTTGTGTTACAAGCGGAAACTTTCGTGGAACTTCTCGTCTAGATGTTCCACAGAAAAACCTTTCATAGTA
This sequence comes from Necator americanus, assembly GCF_031761385.1. Taxonomy (NCBI): domain Eukaryota; kingdom Metazoa; phylum Nematoda; class Chromadorea; order Rhabditida; family Ancylostomatidae; genus Necator; species Necator americanus. Next base: position 17,006,878 of record NC_087376.1, read on the forward strand.
TGTCTTTTATTACTTCACTGTGATTTGCATGTGAAATTGGATCAGATGGGATGCTAGACGAATCCTACATCCAAGGCATTTGCAACCAAAAAGCCTTGAATAGCGACGTAGGCATCGATCGCTGTTGAGAGAGGAGGGGGCTGCTGCCCAATTCCCTCGGACTATATGTGATCAGCCACCGTGACCTATCGACCAGTGAAATGTCTTGATTACGGCTGTTCTATGTTCCACATTCCACTTTCCTCTTTCTCCTCACTTTGTGCCGGTGCAACCCTTGATTTAATGTTAATGCAACTCGGATTTGTCACTATTTTTGAAGAGTTCTTCTTTACAAGTCTAAAGTAATCTGTCGCTCATATTATAAGCTCGGTAGGTAAAGCGCAACATTAACGTGGTAGAGATGTTGTTCTATCGACTAGATAACTCAAGTTTGTAGTGACTCCACATATCTATCATATATTTACCATTCACATTCATCGCTTATTTTATGATCGACACATCGTCAATTTTGAAACTTATTGTCTGATCATTCGTTTCTTTCTGAACTCACTTCAATTTGAGATCCAGCCACTCCAGGGAATTTCTTTCTCATTTTCATTAATTTCTTTCTCAAGGACCACATAAACAGTGAGGATCTCTGTTTCCCGCAACCGCATCATTCATCATCGTTAACCGCATCATTTTTTTAAGGAACACGAGTTTTGAAAAGGACCAGTATGCAGCAAATTTGCGAGCCCAATCAGGAACACAATTTATTGCAATAGAAAACGTGTCATTCTTCTAGAACACATTGCTGTTAGCATGGTTTTCTTTTACCATTCCCAGAACGATGGATGACCGTAGAAATTTATAAAAATAGACACTTAGAAATTATAAGTTTCGTTACTGCAGTGATTCGTTAGAGGGGAAAACTGTTTAGAAGACTAAGTTTCCAGCTGCTCATGGAGTGAGATCTGGCACTTTTTTGTTTATGCGAATTAAGTGTGCTTAAAGGCAGCATACCACGAATCTGGGCTGGTACGGATTTCAGGTGGAGTATCCGTATACGGGGTTGTAGGTTACGGAGACCGGGGTAGTTCCGCTCATCTCTCCCTGAGTCACTGCAAGCAGCCGGCCTTTGAATGCTGCTTTGTACGACACCATCTATTGCAGCGCGCCACCTTTGCACGCGTAGCGTCCCTTACTGCCTATCGGAGCCGTCCAAATTGATTTCATATCGAATCGCATGGCGGAGGCGGTGCAAAGGGTGGAGCGCTGCGATATATGGAGTCGTAAAAAACAGCATTCTGGAGGCGGTTGTTTGCAGTGATGCAGGGAGAGATAAGCAGAACTACCCCCGTCTCCATAATCTGCGACCCCGTATACGGACACTCCACCTGAAATCCGCACCGCCTCAGATTCGTGGAAAGGGATAACAACCGGAAGCGAAAGACTAAAGATCAAAGATGAAAATGGAAAGAGAGATCAAAGGTTCTAAACGAGTTACGTGAGCCTTTTCTCAGCAGCATTTGGTTTGCTTGTTGGATTTGCATCATACATCTGGCTCACGTACGCTTGGTGCAGCGATGTGTCTCTAGTTTATCCTGCAGCTCCTTTCCATCTCCTCCTGTCGTTTCTTTTTTCTTTTCTTGAAGTTCTTTTTAGATGATCTCGATCATTCTATCCCATTTAACTGTGTATAGTAATCAGAATTCGTAAGCAGCAACTAAGAGGATCGTAACCTCACCAAGAGTGATAAAAATATCGTTGTGTGGTTTTCTTTCTTTTTCGGTTTATCCTCCGCTCAAAATAGGGGTGGCTGGTTTTTGAAATCTATTACTATGAATGATAATCTGCAATCCAACTCATCTCATGTGTATGTTCATTAATTAACCGCAGTAACAAATCTTTCGAGCATTTCTCTTGAGGTTTCCACTAACATGTTCTTTTATACATGGTTACCAGAACGTTGTATGTTACGTTCTGGGGTTGGCAACGGTTGTGGACGTACTTGTTAAGGAGTGAATGTGTTGAAGATTACCTCAAGAATGCAATGTTTTCGGTCGTTGAAGGCGCCCCCTCATGCATTTTGGTGCGCTCCAAGCGTCACTATTGAGTTACACCGCTGCCAGCTATCGACCAACTTAGCTGCTGTTCAGTGCAATCAACGCTCCCGCGTATTGTCCTGCCCCTTGTCACACTTTAGGGAGTCCTAGAGTACACTTCGTTCCATCTTAGCTTACACTTCCACCAGTCTCCTTATTCCTGCTCCAGATTGCTTGAATGACTGTTAACTACGTCTAATGTGAGTTCGTCACCACATTTTGTTTTTAATTGCGTCGTTTTCGAATTTTGGAAGCATTGCGCACTATAGTAGTAGTACAAGTTGTGCGTATTTCAATCTTGAAAGGTGTGCACGCAGTTTTAGTTTGGATTTTCTTCGATTGATACCACCGCACCACAATTATCTTCGTCTTAAAATGGATATTCCAGGCGGATGTCGGGTAAGGAGCGCACAGAGCCACAATGGGTAACGCCGTCTTCTAATCAGGTATCCTCGCAAGTGCGTGTACCTCACTTATCTGGCCTCAGTTGTCAGTGATACACAATTTTTGCTGCAAGCTCTAGGAGTTGCTCATTCTAGTTACTTTTCTCTTCGATTACTACTGTGCTTCACGAAATTCCTAAGCAAACGTCCCACTAATTAATGACTAGCTGGCTGCTATAACTCAAGCATATCGCAAAGAGGGTGATGCATGTTAGAATTCCAAAATGAGATTCCGAACTATTTGAAACGGTTTGAAGTGCTCTGTAGTTGGCACAAGACCATCAATGGATCCATTTTTTCTATGAGAGCACATGCAGGGTGTGAACAACAGCGAGAAAACTATGTCCTCATCTGAATTATGTCCCTTCCTGATATTTAATCTCAAGGATACTTCCAGTTCTACAAGAATCGATTATGCTTTATTACTTAACCACATCGCCAGCGAATTCAAGGTCGGCAGTTTAAAGGCAGCGTGCTGCGAAATTTAATTTCGCGACGTCCTTCCCTACGAAAACAGTTGCAACGCACCACACTTGTGCATGTGCAGCATCCGCAAGCGAGCTGTCGAAGATCAATGATGCCTCCTCACTCAAGTAAAAGCAATGA